>NC_069734.1:18464761-18499761 GCF_027358585.1 Pangasianodon hypophthalmus
GTAATTGAGGAAGCTACCCTGCGTTCACACTAACAAACAACATAGCGACAGACGACTGTATCATTTTCCGAGCCACGATTTTGGCGAAAGTGAATTGATTTTCTCAGTTCTATGTAAATTAGCTATGATGCTGTAAAGCGCTAAATCGATTAGCTGGAACGATTCCTCAGATCAATCCAATGGTTTCCGACATTTCTTCAGTTCTCCGCTCACGTTTACTGTTTGACACAAAAAATGGAAGAAAAACTTATACTGTTACTATTACTGTGGTTTCATCTTATCCTATCATGAACGACTGCTCATTACGAAGAAAAATAAAGCATGGAAGGAAGTAGCAGAGTTCGTTGGTGCCTCTGGTGAGTGTACACAGCTAGTTAGCTTGCGATGCTAATCTGCTAAGAAAGTACAAAAATACGAAGTAAATAATATGTAAATCGAACAACCAGCTTTTACGTTATTTAATTTGTGGTTTAGATCACATTTTGAATACAGTTGTAACAAAAGTAAACTATATATTTTAGCGACTACATTTTTCATCAGAACTAAAAAAAAAAAACACTGAACACGATAAACTATTTGTTGTTCTCTAGCGTGAACACAGTGTTAGCTCACAGCGAGGGACTGATACTAACATACCTTAGATCATTTAGCTAATAGCGCCACAATATAAGCTAGCTTGTTAATCTTTAGAGCCCCCTGCTGCCTGTGAGGAAAACTGCAATTACAGTAAAAACAATATGACTGCCTCATGAGTTTCTTTTTATGGTAAAAGGGGTGGGGCTTAGCAGCTCTGCTTTGGGGGGGAATGGAAACAGAAGTCGGAACCTATTCGGTGTTTTGGGAATATTGTGAATCCCAGTTTTTTTTTTTAAAGTAGCTTTGAAAGTATGATTACAGGTTGATAAACAAAACTTTATAATATAGCTAGCTTTAAACGTAACTAGCTAAATTGTTAGCTAGCTTACCTTAGCTAGCTTTGATAACAAATAATGAAATAAAGTATTAGGGATTAAAATAATGACGGTGTGTAACCCTTCTGTGAGTAGCAGAGAGAAGAATAGCAGCGATTTCTCTTTTTTTTCTCATTAACCTTTTGTGATTTATTGAGAAGTTTATTACAATTGCTTAATTTTGGCTGTGGGCACAAAACAGGAATTTTCAGCAGCTACATTGAGAAGAAAAAGAAAACTCTTTGGAACCGTGTGTGTGTGTGTGTGTGTCGGTGTGTGGGTGTGTGTGGGTGTGTGTGTGTGTGTCGGTGTGTGGGTGTGTGTGGGTGTGTGTGTGTGTGTGGTTTTTCTGGTCTTGTCTTACCTTAACAGAGTCTGCTAGTTACATGAGTTAAATGAGTTGTAGTTCTGTTAGTTCTGATCTAATGATTTACTGGCAGAACAGGGACACGTGTCAGTTTAGGTGATAGATGTGTGTGTGTGTGTGTGTGTGTGTGTGTGTGTGTGAGAAAGTGTATTTAAGCCTCTCTCTTGACTTATTCAGAAGTTACATTAGAGGTTCACATGCAGGGGAATTCTTTATGGATAAAAAACATCAGAACACATCGAATTAACACAAACACTGCCATTACTGTATCAAAATAGTGAATAAAAAAAAAAGCATATAAAATAGTCTACATCACACACACACACACACACACACACGCGCACAAACACATATATCAGTTTTATAACTTCGATTTAGTATCTTGTAGTATCTTCATTATGTTGTGCGCATGAGTAACTGTGAGAGATATAAAATAGCAGGTTGTGCTGGATCAAGTGCTATTCTCTGCGCTGCTGAATAATGAGTGTGGAAGCCATTTTGTTCAATTAAACCAGTGATTAATGTGATAATTACAACTAGGACTATAGTGATAAACTACAGCAGCTATATTTTAGCGATATACTAGACTCCTGTTAGATTTATTTTGGCGCTCACCATTTTTCAGTTTCTGTTCCTGTTTCTTTTTGTGTTTAATGTTTGTGTTTAAAGATAAATCCGGCAACTTCGGAGGATGAACTACATGCAGGCGATTTTAATAATCTGAATGTGGAACTCTGCATCTATTTAACCCGATTCTGCGTACAAGGAACTTTCAGTGTGTAAATATTGATGTTAGGTTTGGCCTTTTTTTTTTTTTTTTTTTTTTTTTTTTTTATAGAGGTTGCCAACTAAGTAAACAGCCCTAAGTCTGTATGGTGTGTATGCTAATATACATGTATAGTGTGTGTGGTTCATGTCATGGCTACTATGCTAATATACATGAGTATGGTTTGTATGTTAATATATTAGTCTGAATAGATGCATGGATAGTGTTTATGACTTGTATGTTAATATGCTAATGTGACTGTATGGTGTGTGTGCTAATATGGTAGTATGCTAAGATAAGTGTGTGTGCGTGTTGTCAAATTAGCATCAGAGCTCCCACCTGAGCACGTAGCTCCTCCACCATCCTCTCCTGCGAGCTCCAGTCTCTCTCCAGCGGCGTTATCCATGCCGTGATCTGCTGCTGGAGGTACAGGTTGATCTTCTGAAGCTGAGCTGCGTGTTCCAGGAAGCCACTGAGCCTCTTGTTTAGATCCCTCAGGACCTCCTGTTGCCCCTCGCATACCTCCATCACACACCTTACACGAGAACCCAAACATCTGACCAGGAGGCTCGATGGTCACGCCCAGCTCCTGTTTGCTGAGCAAATGTTTAGCAAGAAACACTAGAGTTAACCCATTAAAGACATGTTAACTGCAGCTAGGGCTCAGAGAACGACAGCAGGTGGATGGATGATGATGGAGGAGACCACGGTGTGAGGAAGGGGAGAAGGGGGTAGGGGATAGGGAAAGTGCACAAAGTAGTGCGCTAGTGAGGGATGGAGGCTGTGTGTTAGATGGACAGATGAACATCACGAGTTGCACTTATGCTATTGTGAGCACTGATCCGGGATTAGTGGCCAGAATTCTCGAATTCTCTCTCTCATTCTCACTCTCTCTCTCTCTCTCTCTCTCTCACTCTCACTTTCTCATTCTCACTCTCTCTCTCTCTCTCTCTCTCACTCTCACTTTCTCATTCTCACTCTCTCTCTCTCTCTCACTCTCACTTTCTCATTCTCACTCTCTCTTTCTCTCTCTCTCTCTCTCTCTCTCTCTTTCTCACACACACACACACACACATATGGGATTGAATGTGTGGTTGGATGCACAACCCAGCGTGACGGCAAACACACACCAGAGCGTGACAAACCAGGGTGAAAGTCCAATACTCTTGTATTTGCCTGTGTGTGTGTGTGTGTGTGTGTGTGGGAGAGAGAGAGAGAGAGAGAGAACCTGTAATTACAGATGACTTTGTATGTCATGCATGTATTTGAACATAAACACACACACACTGTTAATGACTCGACAAAGTCACTGTTTGTGTATGGATGTGCGTTTCTGTGAAAACACACACACACTCACACATTCCTAGCAATGATTGTGAAAGTTGTAAATACTTTCATATCTAGGGAAATGAGTGTGTGTGTGTGTGTGTGTGTGTGTGTGAGATCATTTTATAATCCAATAATGGTCTTGTATTACAGTACGCACATTAGCATGACAGGAACATGACATAATACTAATCTCATAATTACTTTTCGGTTGGTGAAAAAAAAAAAAAAAAAAAAAACATTTGCAACCAGCTTCCAAATGAACCAGTCATTTTTTTTTGTCCTATTAGTGTTGCTGAGGAGTGGTTAAAATAACAACAACGCTGTTGCTGGGCAACTGGAAGATATGCATGTGTGAATTTATTATGTATGTGTAATGCGGAAATAATGTAATAAATCAGCATCATGACATCAACCATTTTTGAAAAAAGATTCCTATTTTCATTTACGTCAAAATACAAAAACATTTACTGTATAATATTATACCTTTATAAATGCTGTTATTAACTGGTTATGAGTGTGTTATTAAGTCCCTCATGTCAAGTCAACATACTTTAGAAAAATATCTCATGTCATTTTGATGAAATACAAACACTGATATAAAATGCTTATTTATTCTCAATCATTATTTTACGTAATGACACTCAGTGCTTATGCATGTGCTATGAAGCCTGTATGAAGCTAGCCTTCACATAATGTGTTACTAAAAGTTTGTACTGGCAGAGAATCATGAAGTTCTTCATCAATCTTTTGATGCGTGCAAAATATAACTAAAATGACTCTACAAACAGCCCTTGCATGGAGGGCATAAGGGCTTCATGACGCTTCATGAACAAAGAATAAGCAATAACGTAACAGCTAGGACATCAAAGTCAATCTGATATGAAGTGATGAAATCATCTGTTCATGCTTATTTATCTTTACAATTACTGTACATTTACTGTAACATCCTGAGGACTGACATAAGCAGTTCATGACTGCGTAGTTACGTAGTGCTTATGAGTGTGATATTAAGTCCCTCATGTCTCTCACCTCAACACATTTCAACTTACTTTATAAAAGATTCTCATGTCATTCTGCTGACATACGAACTCTGACACAAAGTGCTCATTTATTCTCAAGCATTTTTTACAGAATGTCACTCAATGCTTATGCATGTGCTATGAAGCCTGTATGAGGCTTTCAATCTTTTGCTACATGACTCATTGTGTGGAGGACACGTTGTGGAAAGAAGGGCTTCATAAATACTTCATGAACAAAGAAAAAGCAATAACGTGACAGAAGTCAAAACTAATTTTTCTGCTCAATTTTACGAGGCACGTGCTATAAACTTTACTGTTGCTGTAACATCTTGGGGACTGACGTAACCTGTTCATGAATGTGTCTTTGCGTATGGCTTATGAGCGTGTCATTAAGTCCCTGTTTAGTAACAATAAAAAAAATTCTAAACCAATTTTTAATACTGACAATCTTTTCATACGGTCTCTTGCATTATTGCAGAAATGTAATTTAAAGCTTAAGCATGTTTCATAATCATGGGTTAACGTGACACTGGCATATGATCACAATAGGCCATTAGGACATAAGTGACGAAGCAGAATGAGGCGAGGGTTTTACTGTATTACACGCTGAAACATGAAGAATAGGTGTTAATAGCACTAATCTCCAGCTCTGAGTGATGTGTTTATGTTGGCACAGTCCAAAGCATGCGTAATGTTTATACTACCTCAATCCTGCAGCTGATCCCTCAGGTGTTAAGCACACAACACACACACACACACGCACACAAAAGATACAAGGAAATACTGGCATGTCAAATGATGTCTAAGCCAGCTGGCACACTTGAGCACTTGCACAATGCGCTCTCTTAATCAGTCTATCTAGCGATCCATGTATCTTTTCATCAGTCAGTCTTTCTCTCTGTATCCATCTATCTGTCTGTCTCACGTTCTGCTCAGCTAGAACACTGTGTGTTCTGATTAAAGCTCTTTAGACCAGAGGGGAATGCAACTAAGCCTGTTTGCCCTTGTCGACCTCTGACATCTTAGGCAAAACAACACCGTGTCACGACAAGCTGCTTAACACCGATGGCAGTCAAAGTAATAATCCCATTAGCATGGGAAAGGTATTGCCCAAACTGTTGGCAGCAATCACCAAGCAGATTGAAATGCAGATAAGATATATTGGAAATTTTACAGTTGCTAGCTATAAAATCAAAACACACTTTGCAAAGTAAGAGAATTCAATCAGTTTTAAAAGCTAATAAATGTCACACGTGTAGCTACCTGCCTACACTGAGAATTACAGCTAATAATGCCACAGGGGTGACGAAACATAAAACGTCATCCCCCGTAAGCCAAATGTACTCTGTCAGCCGATACAAGTTGTGTCTGAAGTTTGCATGTTTAGTTTTGCCTTAGAGCTAAAGAAGCAGTTTAGTGTCACCTCAAATGGCACTGTGAGGATACTGATGCTGTGTGACACACAGGATCGTATTCAGAGTGAAGATAAAAGCTCTCTGCAACTGGACTCTGGACTTTTTGACTAACAGACCCCAGTCTGTTAGAGTTGGCACAACTCCTCCTCCAGCACCATCCTAAACACCGGCGTACCACAAGGCTGTGACTCATCTTCTCCTCTACTCCCTCTTCACCTCCGACTGCGTACCTGTGCACAGCTTCAACTCCATAATCAAGTTCGCAGACAACACTACGTTGGTCGGCCTGATCAGAGATGATGACGAGACAGCCTACAGGGAAGAGGTTCAGCATCTGGTAACATGGTGTGCCAATAACAACCTCGACCTTAACACCCAGAAAACCAAAGAACTGATTGTGATCTACCGGAAGTCCTTGAGGAAACACAAACACACCCCTATCCTTGTTAATGGCACTGAGGCAGAGCAGGTCTCTAGCTTAAAGTTTCAGTGTGTCCACATCTCCTCTGACCTTTCCTGGAACTTCAAAACTTCCCCTCTTCTCAAAAAGGTGCAACAGCACCTGTACTTTCTGAGGAGGCTGAAGAAAGCTCACCTTGCTCCTCAGATCGTGGTGAACTTCTATCGCTGTACCATTGAAAGCTTCCTTACAAACTGCATCACAGTATAGTACAACGACTGCACAGTGTGTGACCAGGAGGCACTACAGCGGGTAGCGAAAACTGCCCAACACATCACTGGAACACAGTCGCCCAACGTTTCAGATATTTATCTAAAGCGTTGCTTGAGGAGAGCGAGAGGTGTCATCAAGGACACCTGCCATCCCCACTGGACTGTTTGTGCGTCTCCCAGCAGGAAAACGCTACAGAAGTCTGTGTTATCGCACAAAAAGACTCATGAACAGCTTTTTCCCGTCAGCTGTACTGATACTGAACTCAGCTTCCAAGCGTTAACTGCCAGCCTCCATCTAATAACTAAACATTAGCATTAGACACTAATGTTATCTGCAGTTATTTGCAAGTACTTGCACTTTCCTGCATTATCTGTCATCACTACAATTATTTATATCAGACTGTTATTTGCACATTATTGCTATTTGAACATCTGCATTTTTATCCACTGTATGTATTCACTGCATCATATTGCATACATCATGCTGCATATCTCTACCTGTATACTGTTTATCTCAACTTACTGCACCATAATTCTTATTTATTTCATTTAACTTAATTGCCATTTGCATTACTGGTATGGATCATATTGTTTACCTTTACCTCTACACTGTTAACGTATTGCACCATAACCTTGTTACCTCATTTTAACCTATTTGCTATTTGCACTAATGGTTGGATGCTAACTGCATTTCATTGTCTCTGTACTCGTACTCTGACAATGACAATAAAGTCAAACCTAACCTAACCTTAAAAATAGCATCCTCATAGATACACATATGATATAATGCACATATAAATGGCTACATGATGTACCCTGATATTTGTGATGTGACTTCAAAGATTTCTGTTGGACTTTGTTCTATTTATAATAAGGATTTCTGTCACAAATAAAACTATAGATCATTAAAAAAAACAATGGAAGACAATGAGAAGCCTTTGGCAAAGGACTGTATTGTGGGAAGATTATATTACAGATGTGAGTGAATACAAAATAAAAACACTGTACTGTGTGTACTGTGTGTTTTATTAAATCACAAGGCCTATCCCATAACACTTTGAAACCTGAATACCTGTGAGTCACAGTAAACGCTTCAAATGACCTGTTTGATGACAGGCGTGTCTCAGAGACACCATAACGATTTTCCGTCTGGGACATCTGGCATGTGACATCGAAAATTTATAGGTTACGTCTTTGATCGTGCAAGACAAATGTCTGCTAATCATCTTTGAGAACTAGCCACAACTAGCATGTGTAGAAATAGCTAGTTGCACATGTTCTGTGTGGATTGTGTAAATTTTTTTATACTGTACACTATTACTTTTGTATATATTTATAATGTCAAATTGTCACATTGGACAGTTTTCTATAGACTTTTGAAATCACATTTTCTCTCACAGGTCCAAGCAGAACCCATGGAAACGGGCCTAGCAGGCAAAGCTAAGTGTAAGTACAGTGTACTGAGTTTTTTTAGTTATTTAACCACAGATCTGAGGTAAATGTTGACGTTCCTGTGCCATTTCCACTGTCACTGTGATTGTCTGTATGATGTAATGGCTACCAGAAGAAAAAAAAACATCATGGAGGAACTTCTAATTATTATTTCTTCTAATAATATAACTTCTAATAATTATTATAATGCTCACACCAAACTTTTCATAATGATATTTTTTTTAATGTGACAGTTGGCCATCAGCTAATCAGCTTTGAGATCTAGTCACAACTAGCATGTGTAGTAATGGCTAGCTGTACGTTTCTGCGTGGACTGAATGGTATCGCCAACCTTGTCAACTTCAGAAGCAAAACCTAAAAGCCAACAAGAAGAAACCATTTTTTAAAAAATGGAGTAACTTCTAATTATTATAATGTTTATGCCAATCTTGTTTATGTTTCTAACATGTTTATGCTTCACTCATTTCTTCATCATATTTTCTGAATGTATAGTCACTGATAATGTCTAGCTGCACATTTCTGTGTGGACTGAGTCATTTTTATACAGTATTGTTATTTTTTTATTTTACAGGATGACTTCGCTGTGTTTATTTGTGATGTCAAATTTTCACTTTTTTTCTGTGGTATTAATGATTTCTGAAGTGTGAATTCTGTTATGGCTCCAAACTGTGGCACAATATTGTCAATATGGCAGAACCCATGGAAAAGTAGTTAGCGGTCAATGCTAAGTGTAAGTTCTGTGTAATATTAGATGTACTGAGTGTTTTTTTGGTTATTAAACCACAGATCTGAGGTAAATGTTGACGTTCCCGATAATTCTGTCCCATTTTCCCTGTCACAGTGACTATCTATGTATAAAACACTTAATGGCTAGGTAATAGCTAGTTGAAAACATTAAAACAAAAAAACAAAATGGAGGAACTCCTAATTATTATAGTGCTCACAACTATACTTTTGCTAATAAAACTAATCTGAAGTTTTTATTTAAAAATTAGCTAGCTAACATTAATTGTTCACTGAACTCTGTTCCCTTTGATAAACATCAGGTTTTTTGCTCCACCCTGGCGAAGAAAATAGCGAGCCAAAAAAATCCAGTGTGACAGCTAATTTAGTGATTATCTTAATTAACTAAATGTGTACCTACGTCTCTTTCCCTGCCAACTAAAATGTTCATCTGCATCACAGATGATTCATAACATACGAATTAATATTTGTGAAAAATATGACCCCTTATATTTGTTTAAATAGTACAGACTTTATCTCCAGAGAAAAATGCGACCCTACCTAGGCAGCCTCTTTTAGAATGGAAAAATTGTATAAATGTATAATTGTATAACGAGGGTTGGAAATTGTGCAATTGATTATCTGCACGTTGCACAGAGTAAAACCGAATGCATGAGAATTGTATTGCTTGACATGAATTGTGTAAATGTTAACCCATTGTGTGTTCCCCCATTAGAGCGAGCACCAGCTTGTCAGCATTGTGTGACTTTTTCAGAGAACCTGAACCAAACGTGTGAACACACAAACACGCCGAGACACTCCACCCTGACACACCCATGTTATCTAAGTAATCACTGCAAACACGCGACAAAGTGGCATGCGGACATGTCCCCTGTGCGTTCCACGCATACTTCGCATTACGGTACTCCGCCCTGACGCGAGAAAACAACACAAATTTCATTGTTCATTGTGGAAATTACCTGATAGATGATCACAAGAGATAGAGGAGAACACGGTGTTAATGCTGATGAGAGATAAAAGCCCGGGTGTTTCCTGAAAGGGTCGTAACACTAAGAGCTTATTTCGTTAATGTTCTCTATTTAATGAGTAAACTAGTACATGATCTCTTTTCTGAATTAACAACTAACTCAACCTACTGTACCTCGAAAATTTCTAATTTCTTCTAACTTCAGAGGCTGGTGAGAGAACAAGTTTTCAAAGCAGCTATAATGTCAGCCATATGCTTACATATCTTTTTTTGATCATTCAAGGAACCTGAGTTACATATGGTTCATTAAGTCTGAATGAATTGTACAGGAGTAATAAAACACTGAGAGATGTCAAAAGAGGTAAGGGTTGGGGAGGCAATTGGGATGACAGGGTGTTATTTCAAGGGCGGCAGCTGTCACTCAGTACTCATACTCAGTATGTTAATAGAGATAAACAGGCTGTCCAGGCGTGAAATAATGACCCTGCATGCTCGGGGACAGGAGAAACATGCAGAGGGTTTTTCCCTGACAGTGCTGTGCCTCTGGTGAATTCAGTGATACATGTACGCAATTTCAACAGGAAGTTGAGGTAGCTTACATAAAACATGCCAATATACACTAGCAGGAAAATTCAGCCAAGCAAAAAAGTGCATGAGATTTAGTATTTTTTAAAACTGGCACAGTGGAGCAGCAGATACCTCACGCCTCACAGCTGCAGCGTCCTGAGTTTGATCATGAGCTCGGGTTACTGTCTATGGAGTGATGTATGTTCTCTCCATGTCTGTGTGGGTTTCCTCTGGGTTCTCTGGTTTCTTCCCAACTCCCAAAAACATGCCAGTAGGTAGGTGGACTGGCTATGCTACATTGCCCCATGGGGTGAGTGGTTAACCCTGACCCTGACCCTGACCCTAACCCTTACTCTAACCCTTAATCCCTTAATCCCTAACCCCTAAACCTTAACCCTAACCCCTTTTAATATCAGTTTTATATTTTTCATATCAGGATAATAACAAATAACTAAAAATGTATAAAAATGTTGTAAAACGGAATTTCGCGCTTCCACCAACTGTAGCTGAGTGCAGCGAATGCTAATTATCGTTCTCACAACTTAGCTGTTCATTCCTAGCTAGCATTGTTGCAACCCAACTCGCAAAATAGTTAGCATGTGGTTATGCACACTTGCATGTTGTTAGTATTGCAGAAATGCTGGACGTTGTACCTCGCTGGGGGTTAATTAGCTCTAGTTAATTAGCTGGAACAGAATGCCATGTCATGTGTGCGCCACATTACAATTAACCATCACAACAGATTGTATTACTGAATATTTGTGTTATCTGAATGTAGAATCCTGGATATGAGGCTAAACAAAGCGTAGCATAGCAGTAGTAGCTGGTGTAGTGATTAGCCTGTATCTTCCAGTGCATGGGAAGCCTGTAATACACAGTGTAGATAAAGGTTTAAGGGTCTAAACATCATCATAACTTCAGAGTTGGACTCTCCAGTGTTACTTTTATAATTGATGCAATTAGATAATTTAATTATACTATTAAAGCAAGGCGTGTTTTATCTCCAACCACTTTACTGTAATTACCCCGTTGCCCCAGCAATCATTTACGTGGTCTGTGAAGGTGTCCAGCTGGAAACAGATCAATCAGTGCAGATTACAGGTGGATAGAAAATGCTGTGTTATAATTACACCTTAAACTGATGTAACTGAGTCTGGCGACTAGCATTGCTCACAGATAAAGATCTTTATTAGGATAAGGTTTTCCCTACACGCTAGTCACTGTCTTCTTCCTACACTGTCTTACACTTCCCATCATTCCAGACACATTAATATAAGCAACCTACACTAAATCAACATATTTCAGCATAATATTAGCAAATATGCAAAATGTGACGATTAACTAGCATCCATGCTAATGCCATGAGGACGTTAAGAACTTTCTAAGGATTCACTCGGAGTTTAAAATCTATCAATCAGGGTTGTACTTTCAAAGTACTTTGAAAATAAAGAAAAAGGAATGAGAGACTTTTCTTCTTCCCATGATCTTCAGGAAATTCAGTTCAGATTTCTAATAATGAAGATAAAAATGAGATGTTATACGAATTTTAAATGTATTGAAATTGCTATAGAATTGATTGTGAATCCATGTGAGAGTTAAAGTGACCTTTTTTTTTGTCATGGGAAGTGCTCACACGATCAGGGTGTGTCTCAGATTCACAAACTCAGAGCCGCTCCCAAACTAAACACAATTGCCAACGTCCCGAGTATTGCGGGAAAGACCCGACTTTCATGATCCTCGCCCCGAATTTTCCCTCAAATCAGTCAAAACTCAGTGCCTGAGACGGGAGGGTTTAGTGAAACGTATCAGAACCTTTCACAAAGACGGATGTTAAAATCACAGATAGATATGTGGGAGAAAAATCTGGGTACAATAACAATTTTTTCATATCCGAACAAGATGTGCAGTACATATTCCAGTTCAAATACTTCTACTGTACATCCACAATGTATATTACATTACAAACGAATTGAATTGAATATATTATATTATATTATATTACAAACGAAATGTACACACTCTGTATGTCAAACTGTGTGTAAATATATCTCCCGTTATTAAAACAATTCAGGTGTCTACATACGAGTGTAAATATATTGCTTTTACATGTAAACATCTCAAATGATCACAACACATGGTACAAATAAATGATGGCCATTCTTTAAAAGAAATAAGCAAAAATGAATATACTGTGCATAAAATAAACACAATATTGGGTTCAAAACATTGGCACCCCCGTAATGAATATGTGGTGAAGCCTGAATTGAAGAAAAGGAGTCTCTTACTGTGATGTCTAACAATTTGGGAAACACTGATAGAGGATCTTGTTTTGATTTTGTCTTCTCAGACATTTGGATGTATGTTTGTAATGATTCCCGGGTAATAATTCATGGGTTCTGCGGTTTCCTCCTGTCTTCCCAAAACAAAAACATGCATGTAGGTGGATTGATGATGGTAAATTAGCTCTGGGTGTGAATGAGTGTTCTTGTGTGGTATGTGCATGTAATTGTCATTGTCTGAAGGATTGCTGTGTAGGTTTTTTGTTTGTTTGTTTGTTTGTACAAGGACTTTTTTCCATGGAAGATGTGTGTTTATTTGATTTCATAAGAATTTCTTGTTTACAACCTACATACACCTGTACACACATACAAACCTTTCAGGCTACTACTTAACAGTTTATGTGTATTGTACACACCTGGCCAAAAAAAAATGGAAAATATGAAGTGTTTAATGGTCTTAACAACACATCATTGGTCAGGAAATGAGCAAGAATTTAACAGAAGCACTCCTGAGAGCTCCATTCGCTGGTTTCCTTTTGCTGCAGTGAACTGTTTGTTTGGGGAAAAGCTAGAAACAGGGAAAGTCACTTCTATAGTCTTCTTGTACGCAAAGGTAAAATCATGCTAATGATTAAAATGTTTGATGTAAAATTCAAACTAACACACGTCTAAGTGTACAGAATTTTCCAAACATGTCTTCTGGGTTTTTTTTATTAAAAGATTAGTGATTATTTGGTTTTCTGCCACATCTGATGCAGCTCATCAAGAGCCACGAGGCTTAAACATTTACAGAAATCACAGGGAAAAGCTCCCATACTGAGCTCCTTTATCTATCTATCTATCTATCTTTATGTATCTATGTTTAATGCTTGCTAATTTTCTGACCAATGATTTGTTGTTAAGACCATTGAAAGCCTAATATTTTGCCATTTTGGGCCAATGTTTTTTTGCCCAGGAGTGTATGTGTACAAGGCTCGGGAGCGTGTGGTTTTTACTCTCATGCAGCCTGGAGCATGCAGTCCGATGAAGAGAGATGAGTAAAGGTGATGCTGATTAAGATGGGAGCAGGATGCACTGGGTAGAACTCCTTTGCGAGTGGAATTGGTCAGAATTCCTTCAGGAGAAGTTGGGCTTGGTCTGAATTCCTAAGACAGCAGGTGGAATTGGTTAAAATTCCTTCGAGAAAGTGAGCAGCATTGGTCACAATTACTTCAGAAACAGAAAGGATTGACCAAAATTCATATGAGAGCGGGTAGTATTGGTCAGAATTCCTTTCCAGAATGGGTAGGATTGGTTAGGATTACTTCGAGAGCAAAAAAAAAAAAATAAAATACAAATTCTGCATCCCTTTAGGATTGCGCTGGAGTGGGATTAATAAAACAGGCCCACACACACCTCTTTATCAGTTCCAAGAACTCTGTGAGCTGACTCGTTGCTTAAAATGATGAAATTTGCCCTGTAGCGAATAAGTTGTGCATCAGAAATATTATGAGCTACAAGGGAACTTTATCTTTACTTTAATCTGTAGCCAGAGCCAGAGCCAGAGCCGTGTAAATGAGCGGGACGAGTGCAGCTCACTCAGGTGCTTCATTTACAACATTCTCCGTTTCACAAAGTAAAGGTGAAGGTCTGTAACTGAGTGTTGTGTTGCTCTCAAAGTGATGATTACTCCTTCAGCACTCTTCATTTGGAGACCTTCACTAATTGACCCAGAATCTAGTCTTGAATTTTATGTTTCTAAAGCACTAACAAAACCCACACGAGCCAGATAATTAGCTAGCTAGCCTACTAATGTAATACCCTAATGAATATGACATAACATCATTAAATACTGAGAAGATTCCCCAAAATTATAAGCTGACTAGCTTGGCTATCATACCTGGCTATAAAATAGTATTTGCCTTGTGATTTAAACTGTTGGACTCGATCAGTAACAGGGTGGTGTGATGTGTCCCAACGTGAAGCAGTGTGAAGGCCTCAGCTCACTTAACGCGGAGAGGAGACATCTGTGATGGTTGCATGACGATAAACTGACACTGGAGACTCCTTCCATTAACGTTAAATAAATGTCTACTTACAGAAACGATAACGTATTAGAACGAGCGCATTAATATAAATTGGTGATTTGCAGCGGCAGTGAGAGAATGTATATAACTTGTGGTCACGGTCACTGCCTCTGTTGTCATCGTGAACAATTATCTATCTGTCAGCTTCTCCCTTTTCTGAGCCAAAACTGTGACAGGCCTAATGCCTGAAATATGTGCCCATCCTTGTTCGTTTGGAAAAAGCACTGGTGCCACTCCCGGTGTAATTGTTTTCTCAGAAGTGCAGTCTCTGTTCGTGCCCCAGGCAGGTTGTGTCAAATGAGATCAAAGTGTGATAATGGTTTCTCCTGCCCTTAGCTTGGATTTACACCCTTTACATGCCAAATCCTCAGAGATTTATGTTAATGCACTACATATCCTCATGATATACAGGCTATTTTGTTTAGGAAAGATAATTTGTTTTATGAGAGATTGCTGTCAGATTTGAAGTGAAGAAGTTTGAGATTGCTTTCCTCTATCTTTCCAATGTTCTCGGGTCCCTATATAACCAGGACTCTATGTTCTACTCTATGTATAAACAGGGCTCTGTGTTTTCAGGTCCTCTTATAACCAGGGCTCTATGCTCTCAAGGCCTCTTATAACCAGGGCTTTATGCTCTCAAGTCCTCTTATAACCAGGGCTTTATGTTCTCAGGCCCTCTTATAACCAGGGCTGTATTTTCTCTGCTCCCTATATTGCCATGACTCTATGTTTACAGGACTTTAGTTCCCATGTCATTATATATTCTCTCAGTGAGAGAACATACCACATATAATAAGTCATGCTGAGGTAATGCATTTACACTCCCACAATAACAATAAAACTTAGAGATGTTCTTGGTTTGGTATACTGTCATTCTTCGCTCTAATTCCCAGTGTCTTAGATGTTATTAATCCTTTTTTGAAATAGAAAATCTCTGCCCTGGTTACCAACTGTTGTTTTCAAACAGTGCCCTGCTAAGCAATCTTGAAGATCATCCACACTATTATGACTCGATCTTCTTTAATATCACATCCATGACTCATTATATTACGTCTTTATATGCATTATTTCTTTTGGTTACTCATCCACAGATCGTATACGGTAAGTGAGCAGAGCTGTCCTGAAGTATAGTCTGTCTCTGCGCTGGTTCAACGTTCACTTTCACAAAAGTCCTGTTTGGACTGGATTAGTTTTAAATGTGGAACTGGGTAATGTAATTATTACTGGAGAGAATTTATTCCTGTCTGAATCCATCATATCAGTGATTTTTTTACAGACTGTGCATGCATGCAAAAAAAATTGTCATGTTTTCCCTTCTATTATATGAGCAGTAGAAATAACCCCAGGTGATATATATCCTGTCTGAACTGACATATTGGTAAAGATTGCATTGTGCCCTGTAGGGAAAAGGAGGTTTTTCATATTTTCTTCAGTATAAAGACACTCCAGGAAGCTCTCTCTCTTTTCTGTCGTCTCCCGCTGAAGTCTAAAACTCAGAACAATAAAATATAGACGACGTTTATAAGGACGTGTCAGAGAACGCTTCTGAAGGTTTTAGGTAACTTATTGAGTTTCCAGCACAGATACAGCAGCCATGATCATGTGACCAGTGTGTATTAAAATGAGGAGTGTGTAGTAGGCACGCAGTGTTTAGTGAGAGCATGGCTTTAACTACCTGTGAGGACACCAGACACCAGACATTTGGGGGAAATGCTGCCATCTGTTTTAGTTAAGCTGTAGACAGTAGAAAAGTTTACATTCACACTTTATTATTATTTACTCTACTTTTTTTCCCCTAGAATAGAGTGTTCATTTTTAATAAGAAAAGAAAGTTCAAAGAAAATACTAAACAATACTCAATAAATACTTAGACAAAATAATGAACATCTCAGTTCTATCATTTACAATAATTCGATAAAATAGATTATGCATTAATGGTAAGAACTCTGCTCTGTTGTTCTTTAATATGAAATCAGTTCACTGTGACAAAAAATTAACCATGGCTCTATGTTTATTCCAAACCCTATATCTCCAGACCCTGTATTCCCAGATCCTTAATTCCCAGACCCTGTATTCCCAAACCATATATGTTCAAACCTTGTATTCCCAAACCCTGTATTTCCAAGCCCTATATTTCTGAAACCTGTATTTCCAAGCCCTATATTCCTGAACCCTTTATTCCCAAACCCTGTATTTCCAAGCCCTATATTCCTGAAACCTGTATTTCCAAGCCCTATATTCCTGAACCCTGTATTCCCAAACCCTGTATTTCCAAGCCCTATATTCCTGAAACCTGTATTTCCAAGCCCTATATTCCTGAACCCTTTATTCCCAAACCCTGTATTTCCAAGCCCTATTTTCTCAAACCCTGTATTCCCAAACTCTGTATTTCCAAGCCCTATATTCTCAAACCCTGTATTCCCAAACCCTTTATTCCCAAACCCTGTATTTCCAAGCCCTATATTCCCAAACCCTATATTCCCAAACCCTATCTTCCCAAACCCTTTATTCCCAAACCCTGTATTTTCAAATCCTATATTCCCAAACCCTATATTCCCAAACCCTGTATTCCCAAACCCTATCTTCCCAAACCCTTTATTCCCAAACCCTGTATTTTCAAACCCTTTATTCCCAAACCCTATCTTCCCAAACCTTTTATTTCCAAACCCTGTATTCCCAAACCCTATATTCCCAAACCCTTTATTCCCAAACCCTATATTCCCAAACCCTGTATTTTCAAACCCTTTATTCCCAAACCCTATATTCCCAAACCCTTTATTCCCAAACCCTATATTCCCAAACCCTTTATTCCCAAACCCTTTATTCCCAAACCCTGTATTTTCAAACCCTTTATTCCCAAACCCTGTATTTCCAAACCCTATATTCCCAAACCCTATATTCCCAAAGCTTTTATATCCAAACTCTATATTCCCAAACCCTTTATATTTTCATACCAACTACTCTATTCCCACAGTGACATACTGAGCAATCTCCATGCAATCTCCAAGATCCTCCATGCAACCGTGATCTTCTTTAATATCAAATCCATGATTCGTTACATCGTTCAGCGGAGTTAAAGGTCAAGACGTTCCCTTACAGTCAGCGCTATGAATATTGCATTCCTAGCACAGGTCCGGATATGTCATGATCAATTGATCTACAAAAGGCCACGCCCCCTACAACAAGAAATACTTATAATAAAGGTCAAAACAATCATTAAAATGAGGTGTGTGTAGTACGCATGGAATTTCTACTGTGAGCTTGGCTGTGATTAGCTGTGAGGACACAACCAGATGCTTTGGGAAAAACTGCTGCTGTCTCAGTCGAACAATTTACAATGACTAGATAAAATAAATCGATGAAATAGATGATGAATTAACAGTAAGATCTGTCCTCTGTAGTTCTCTAGAAAAATCTGTTTTGTTTGATGATTTGGAAAAATACGCAAGGAAGTATAAAGGAAACGCTCTGTAAGCCATAGTGATACATCTTCAATTTTTAAAGCTGACAAAAAGTTTCAGAATAAATGATGTATTCGTGTAAAGGGCCTCTTAAACGTTGTACCCCGTTAATGTGAAGTCAGTTCATGGTGGTGTGTACATGCGTCCTACAGACACTCCCATCCATCTGTGACATTTACGACACTTTATACCCTTTACGACTTATCCCATGCAAATCCAACATAAATGCTACATCTGTCCTTCGGCAAAATGACTTAACAGACACATGTCCGGAAAAACCGATCCCAATCCGAATAGCACTAAAGTCTTTCACAAACCCAGCTCTCATCATGATTTCCTGCTAAGACACACCTGATCCCACTTCTTAAATAGCTGTTGAGCAAAGTCTCGTGCTGAATAATAATCTCTTCCTTGTTAAACTGGCCTGTGCGGTGTTACCCAAGTATCAACGGGCACACGGCTTAATTACCTGCATGATCCGACTTTCCCATTTGAGTCATAGCCCTAGACATAAGATTTAAAGGTCATGAAATTTAGGTCGTTAAAAAGGTTCTATTCACTGGCAGCTTAGTGAACAGATTCCTCACATGCAGCTCGTCTCGCTGTGTCAGTTTAACCATTAGCACTTAGTGTCCTGGTGTAATTACACGTTACGAGTTACGAGCCTCCGCCTAAAACAGTTTCACTTTTAGTACTTAAGACTGCTTCTTCTTCTTTCTTCTTTGTTCATGCAGAAACAAAAAGCAACCGTATTGTGTGTACTTTAGCTTTTAAGCATTTTAATGCAAGAGATTACAGACAGACATGACAATTTGCATCTGTATTTGCATTTGTATCTGTAACGCGTCTTCTCTTACACCGTAATATTTAAAGTGTTAAAAATCTAAAGGAAAAAATATTTATTTCACTGTTTTTTGACTCGTTTTTCAACCACTGTGTTAAACTTTAAATTAGCCTTTAAGCTCCGCCCACTTCACCAACACTTCATGTCATATTGTACATCACTGAAAATCTTTTTTTTCTGCTATATATGTCAAATCATGTGACATTGTCATATACACATCATATAAACCTTTATAAATCACACACTCGAATGGAAACTTGAAATGACAATTTTATTTCATTTCTGAAACTCATTTTTTATCCTCCCTGTGACCCTGTGTAGGACAAGCGCTACAGAGGATGGATGGATGGATGGATGGATGACTAAATATTACTTAAAATGTTGCGTTCTGTACCCATAAATCAAAATTCTAAGTTTATTTAACTTGTTTACCTACAAAATACATAAACTTAAGATTTCAAATGTTAAAATAGCTCACTCTGGGCTTTCTTTGATGTGATTGGCCATTTAAGGATTTCCGCCTGGCGACAAGAGAACTAACGCTCTGATTGGTAGATAACTGCAGAAGGCGGTCCTCTTCGTCTGGTCTGTTGCTGGTACTGGTGTAGTGAAGTTCTAGAGATCATCATGAGTAGAAGAGACGACTCCGTGTGTGTTTCCAAGGAAATGGCAATCATGTAGAGGATGATTTGTAAAAGAAGTTACATTTTGCTAAAAAAAGTGTTAACGTATGGACGCCTTGTAGTTAAGTGAACTTAAATATTCAAGTTTTTAAGACCTCATTACTCAGTTAAACTGATGAAAGGCGTTTACTCAATCGATTAAGTCCGGTAAACTCATTAGGGTTTTCAGTGTAGTTGAGTCTTAACACCTCCTAAAAAAACATCAACATACCGGGCATTTTTAACAAGCCCGTCGCTGGCTTTGTAAATTAGTGCAGACACTTATCTCAGGTATGAGTACACATCCAACCTGTTCTGCTAGCAAGTGAAAGTTT
Organism: Pangasianodon hypophthalmus; assembly: GCF_027358585.1. Classification (NCBI taxonomy): domain Eukaryota; kingdom Metazoa; phylum Chordata; class Actinopteri; order Siluriformes; family Pangasiidae; genus Pangasianodon; species Pangasianodon hypophthalmus. The sequence goes on from NC_069734.1 coordinate 18,484,657, forward strand.
CAGCTAGTTACGTTACCACAAGCGTTCAATCGGTTTTATTTTCAATCTGCAGGAATCCAGAAGACAAATTATTGATGCAAATTCAGCCACACCTTCTTATACTACTACTGGAATCTGGGAAATAGAGCAAGTCGCTATGCTATGCTATGCTATGCTATGCTACGCTACGCTATGCTATGCTACGCTATGCTATGCTATGATATGCTAGGCTAATCACATTACGCTAAATGTTTTGTGAAGTTTTGGCCCTGGGAACATAGAGACTTTAGATAGACTTTAGAACGCCATATAAACATATTTACGTTTAATGTTGCGGAACGTTGATCGAACGTTATTTTCTGCAAAGAAGCATAAACTCTTCTGTGCCGAAGACATCGTAAAAAAAAGTTACAGCTTTACATCTGACTGTTATAAAGCGCTGACACTGGAGACTCCTTCCATAAAACATTGATGATTAATAAACGTCTCGTTACTTTAAGAAAACTTCGCCACATCAATCTGTTTATGTGGAGCGTCCGCTGTGAACGAGCTGTTACTATAGAAACCATAACCGTACTGTCAGAGCTGATTATAGAAAATGCATCAACTTCTACTGACCAATCAGAATCCAGTATGTGGTTTTAAATGCAACTGTATTGCATCATGCAAAACGTTTTATTAGAGTTTTCTTTTTCTAAAAAGTACATAAATGAAATAAAAAAGTAGTTTCGTCCCTCTGGGAGAAGCATTCAAGGTTCTTTCCTGAAGCCTACCACACGATTTAGTTTAAGAACTTTAACCTTTGACCTTTCACAGAACCCTTGATGAACCTGTAAGTGTGTACACGTGGAAATCTATCTGACTTTGATATCAGCGTCTCGTTTCGTTGTTGTTGTTGTTTAACACGCAGTCGTTATTGCAGCTATCGACGTTTCATCCTGTTATGATTTTAATCCAAATCTGCAGCCAGATCTGCAGACCTTTTCTCACATTTTCTAACCATATTGCTTAATGTTTATGAAATAAACAAGACAGAGCAGGAACTCTTGGGAAAACAGAGTTTTGTTTTGATCATTTGGCCGGGGTTGTGTGCTGAAGGAGACGCGTGGTTCGGACTTGTTGAACATTAAGTAATTAAACTCATTAGCAATTAGTAATAATCGATCTGTTCATTTCCGCCAAGCCCCAACTGACTCGTCTAACTCGCATCCGTAGGTTTTCCTGGTTTTATAAAAACATTGTCGAGCCAAGACGAAATTGGGTCAGGAGTAAATCTGGTTGGTGTTGATTAGTTTTTGGCAGAGATCCTGGGGTCGGGTTATATGCTGTTATTAGTGTCTGAGTGTCTGGTGATTATGTGTGTATTTATGCATGTATTTATTTGTTTATTTGTTTGTTTATTACTTATTTATTCTAGAAGAGAGTCTGGTTTTGTGCTTTTTGCCTTTATTTATTTATTTATTGCAGAGCATCTGGTCTGATTTTTTTGTGTGTTTTTATTTATTTAGTTAGTTAGTTATTTAAATTCTTTAGAAGACTTTTTTATGTTAATTGATTTAATTAGTTTTTTTGGTTCATGAAAATTTGTTTTCTTGTTTTTTTATGTTTCAAATTGTTTTATAATTAATTAATTTATTGTTTTTTTAGCAGAGTGTCTGATTTTGTGTTGACTTTTAGTGTTTGTTTGTTTATTTGTTTACTTGTTTGTTTGTTTACTTATTTATGTATTTTTGCTGAGAGCCTGGTTTGGTGCTGTTTATTTATTTATTTATTTATTTATTTATTTATATATAGCAAGGTATCTGATCTAATGATTTTTTTCAGTGTTTGTTTATTTATTTCGTTTTTTTTTTTTATTATTTTTAATTTAAGACTGGTTTTCGATTGATTTTTTGTGGAGTGTCTGATTTTTTGTTGGTTTTTATTTATTTATTTATTTATCTATCCATCAGACCGTCTGCTTTGCTTTTTTTTGTATGGTGTTTCTGGTGTTTCTGGGCTTTTGTTCATGTGTCGTTCTTGTTGAACGAGTGTGACCAGCACATGTTTCCCTCTTTCTGAGTCGTGCCATTAGAGAACGTTCTCTGGTGTGTCTCAGTCACTTTCGCTTTACTGGCTGCGGTCAGATGGAACACAAAAGCTCTGACATGTTTGCTTTAAATGACTGTGATGAAGCTGAGGATGGAAATGTGTGTGATTAATGTAACTGTCAGAAACGACTGAGTTACGGCTTTAGACTGCAGACTCTCAGTGTGTTATCTCAGGTGTAATCGCCTCTGAGAACGAAAAAAATCATTACCTTCTAATCCTTCTTTTAGCTGGAGGAAACAAAAAGTGTTTTCTTTAACAACATGCATCTGAACCTGAAATGTGGAACGAAAATGTAGAGCAACGTCTCATCGTAGTAAAGTCTCACTATTGTATCTGTAAGCCGTGTATGTCAGAATCACATTCATTTAACTGTAGGAATGAGTTACAGATAAATCTTTACAGCTCCAGTTTACAATTTTAGATTTCTTTATATTTATGGTTTTATGTCCATGGGACTTTCACTAACCGTAATTCACACTTCACTTCCTGCAAAGTGTTTTATTCCTCTCATCATCTCTCACTTACAGTATAGCAGCTGTAAACAGTCGGACGTTACAGCTTTAACTCTGACTGCAACAACACGCTGACACTGGAGACTCCTTCCATAATCGTTAAAACAGAAAGCTGTTGCTATAGAAACGATAACATATTAGAACGAGTGCATTAATATAAAGTCAGAGCTGCTGTTATAGAAAACTAATCAACAACCTCCTGACATGAACATGAACATGAACATGAACATGAACAGTCGTAACTCCATGACTGATTGGAACTTTCCTTGTCAAAGTGGATGCATGATCAGTTCGTGTTGTTGCGTGTGTGTAAACCTGTTCGGAAACTGCTGGCCTTTGTTGACATTCATGTCTATTTACACTGTGCACAGTGTTTTGTTTTATGGCTAAACAACGTTTTTTTTCATCTACGACGTCGGACGTTCACGTCAGCGTGCCCTGAAGTAATTCCGCTTTTCACTACAATGAAACTCTAAAGCTTGTTTGTTTAGGTTCTTATTGAGACAGTGTGTAAGATACAATGTAGAATTGATCTGTAAAGGAAGCGCTGCTTTTATGAACGTGACTACATTCCTCTGTGTGTGTGTGTGTGTGTGTGTATAGAGATAAACTTATGCGCCTGTGTGATTTTTGCTCCAGTGCACCTGTGTTTACTGCACCTCATTTATCTGTGTGTGTGTGTGTGTGTGTGTGTGTGTGTTTGTGTGTGTTGTCATGCAGTACAATAAAGCAGAGTTAAGCTCTAGAGCAAAGGTGAAAGTGGAGCATTTAATAAAATCCAATCACCACAACGGCTTCAAACGCTGCTTTCTAAACAGATCATTATATTTCAGTCAGTTGTGTTAAAAGCTCAATCCTGGAGCGCAGTTGGCGATGACGTAAGTATTCCCGGGACTTCATCACACACCCCTCGTGCACTGAAACCATCAGAACCTGCCGCTCCAGAACATCACGTCATCCCAGCCCACCCCTTTCCTTCTCCTATTGTCCTGTTCAGCAAGTCATCACAAGACTCTCCCGTGTTGCCAGAGTGGATATTTTTATTTCTTCTGGAAGAAATATTTACCAAATACTAAAGAACCATTATCTTCAGCTCAGTTGCAACATTACAGCGATGCGCAGTGAATCTGTTTATGTTTCGGGTCAGTGATAATCGTTATCGACAGACAGATAGGACCAGAGAAGCTCTTCCCATGACTGCGAGCCTCTGATTACACGTGTGAGAGAGAGGGTGAGAACACGACAGATACTAACAGCATGAGAACCAACACTGTCTCTGTAACGCTCATGTGATCAGAAAACGTTCATTTAAACGTATTAAAGGAATAAATACAGCACACATGACCAGCGCTACCTCTTATTTATTTATTTATTTATTTATTTATTTATTCTGAATCAGAATCTTTTATTTGAATTTACTGACAGTCATGCAAAAATCCTATATGCACAATATACACACTTATTAATAGTATTTGTATTTATAGCATGAGTAATATTTTCCCCTTTTTTAATGTTTTAAAATTGTTTTAATTAATTAATCTTGCTAAACCTGGTTTTAAGTGATACATAAAAAGCTGTACATGTATTTATTTATTTATTTATTTTTATTCAACACCATTAAAGAAGCTGATCTGAGCACAGAAGGTTGGAAAAGAACTGATTTCTACTTTCTTTCTTTTTTTAAATTCATTGTTAATATTTTCCACTTTCAGGTTTTAAAAAACTACAGAACACAGAAGGTGAAACTGATCTAATCTAATCTAATCTAATCTAAGATGTGCTGGACGGAACCATTTGTGAATTTCAAATTGAGTATATTGTCTAATGTATTTATTTCACAACTCAAACCACTTTTTTACTAAATGCCAAGTTTTAAAAATGAGGCGAAACCTTTAAAAAGAAAAATCCCTGTGCCTTCTCACAGGTACTGAGTTTCACTGATACCCCCCCCACCCCACACACACACACACACACACACACACACACACCCTCCGCCTCCCCCTGTCACACACCTGTATGACCGCGCCCTGGACGCACCTGTGGGGTTGGACGCCGAAGCTGTCCAGGTGTAATGAGTTAATGAGGCCACGCCCCCTTTATGGGCTACATAAAGCGGGTGTCGGAGGTCGTGAGCATCACTCCTCAGCGCGCGCTTCAGCTCCATCACTCTGCACCAGTAGAAGATCCTCCAGGACAAACATGAGCAGCGCGTCCTTGATCAGCTTCTCGTCCTCGCGCCCCGGCGGCTTCTCGTCCTCGTCGCTGTCTCTGAGCGGAGGCGCGCACAGCAAGCGCATCTCCGGGGTGCGCGCTCCCAGCGTGTACGGCGGCGCGGATGGCCGGAGCGTCCGCGTGTCCACGTACCAGCAGCAGCATTATGGCTCCCACGGCAACCTGCTCGGATCGTCCTCCTTCTCCCTGGACGGAGTGGCGCTCAGCGAGAAGGTCACCATGCAGAACCTGAACGACCGACTGGCCGCCTACCTGGAGAAGGTGCGCGCGCTGGAGAAGGCCAACGCGCAGCTCGAGCTGAAGATCCGCGAGTGGTACGAGAAGCGCGCGCCCGTCACGCACGACTACAGCCACTACTTGGCCATCATCAACGACCTGCGCAACAAGGTGAGCTAAAGGGTTTAACAAAGAGTTCTCCTGCTCTTTTAATCTTCATCATAATCATGATCATAAATAAATAAGGAACTGTGGAAATAAATTGTAGGAACATATATATATATATATATTTGTTCCTACAATTTATTTCCACAGTTCCTTATTTATTTATGATTATGATTTGTAAAAAATTTAATTTTTTTTACAGAAGCAATATTTTAGATCTGCATTATTCAGCAGCTCACCTTCACTGTCTTGCCTATGACGTCACCTGTATTCTGCAATGTGATTGGACGCTTTTTTTTTTTTTAAATTACTCTTTAATCACCTTTTTTTTTTTTCTTTCAAAGCTCCTTCAGAAAGCCGGTTTGAATGTGTTAAATCATTAACAAGATAATTTTTTAAAATACTTTTTTAATGTTTCCCAAATGCATTAATTAAATAAATATTTTAAAAAATAATAATTTGTTGTGATTGTTTCATTGTTCTTAAATGCAGTTCAGTTCATATTCATTAAGTAATAAATGCATTCAGTGACAGCAAACCTTAAGCGCTCAGGTACAGGTTAACAAATTTAACGAACAAATTGACGTGACGTGGAAAAGAAAAGTGAGGTGGAAAAGAAAAGTGAGGTGGAAAAGAAAAGTGAGGTGGAAAATGTGCTCTTGTGCAGATCAGGATCGCCAGCATGGACAACGCCAGGATCGTCCTGCAGATCGACAACGCCAAGCTGGCTGCGGAGGACTTCAAGCTCAAGTCAGTGTCCGAAAAACCACGATTTCTTATTTCACTAACTATGAAATGCAAAGTGACGTCAGAGACGCGTTTATCAGTCCGACACGTCACCCGTGTTAACATCTAATCAAAGCTTAATGCCTGTTTTATCTCTGTATTAAAGCTTCATTTTAACAGAAAATTTATTATATTTTATATATTATTAATTTAATAAATTAATCAATCATACATGATTTATACTTTTGATTTAATTAATTATCATTTATTTTTAAATTATTATTTCAATTTTATTTTTTCCTTTGTTTAATCCTTTTTTTTTTTTAAAAAACTGATTTGTATTCTTTTTGTTTTCAGGTATGAGAACGAGCTGGTGCTGCGCCAGTCTGTGGAGGCCGATATCTCCGGGCTGCGCCGCGTCCTGGACGATCTCACCATGACCCGCTCGGACCTGGAGATGCAGATCGAAGGCCTCAAGGAGGAGCTGATCTACATGAAGAAGAACCACGAGGAGGTTAGTGAGAAAATTAGCGCACACACACACACACACATGCGTATGATGAGCACTTAGTCGGTTCCTATAGTTAGATCAGGTTAGATAATTAAACATTTATTAAGGGTTTATTAAGCTGTATTTGGTTTCCGCTTCAGAGCAGCAAAGCCTTTACACGAGCACTGTGGCGAGGCGAGGCGAGGCGAGGCGAGGCGAGGCTTACACAAGCTCTCGGGTATTTCGGATATTTGTACAAAGGTGTGTCCGTGATGGCGAATCTCTTAAAACACCTTCACTGGCATTCAGGATCAGAGATCAGGAAGATACAGATACACACAAGTCATAGTCCAGGACACGCCCGCTTACATCATCGACCGCCATGAAATACCACAGCCGTTAACCTTTAATACGTCTATGAAGTTAATGTTTTGCTAACATGTTAACATTGTGTGTAGTCTTTGCAGTTATGAAGTAAAAAATGCACTTGTGCTTGTAATAAAGCGTAACTCAGAGCGGATCCTGAGTGAGAGTTTAACGGTATGATTATTATTTTTTCGTCCCGTGTAGGAGTTGGCGGCGCTGCGAGCTCAGCTGTCCAGCAGCAGCGTGAACGTAGAGGTGGACGCTGTTCCTCAGCAGGACCTGTCTCTTATCCTCGGCGAGATCCGCTCACAGTACGAGGCCATCGCCGAGAAGAACCGCCGCGAAATGGAGGCCTGGTACAAGGTCAAGGTGAGACACGGTGGACAAACTCGCGCACCAGAATGGAGGATTAGCAACTAGTCGCTGCATTCATTGTAAAGTGATCACAAACACTCTGTAACCTTTGACCTTTGACCTTTCTCTGTCTTTCCTCGGACAGTTTGATGACCTGAACAAGCAGGTGAAGTTGAGCACCGAGAGCATCGAAACACACCGCAGTGAGCTCAGCGAGCTCAAGAGAACCCTGCAGGCGCTGCAAATCGAGCTGCAGTCTCAGATTAGCCTGGTACACACACACACACACACACACACGCACACACACACACACACACACAGTGATAGCAGAGTAAAAGTTACTCATATATATGTATATAATGATGCCACCATCTTCACTGAAATGCTACATCCTTATTACATCACAAGTCGTAGCCCCGCCCACTCTCCCTAACACCATCACTCACGCTCTCTCTCTGTGCTCTCTGATTGGTCAGAAAGCGTCTCTGGAGGGCACGCTGCACGAAACAGAGAACCGCTACAGTCTCCAGCTCACCCAGCTGCAGGCCGTAATCAACAAGCTGGAGGTGGAGCTCACGCAGATGCGCTTGGACATCGAGAGGCAGGCGAACGACTACAGGATGCTGCTGGACATCAAGACCAGACTCGAGCTGGAGATCGCCGAGTACAGACGCCTGCTGGACGGAGAGGACATCAAGTACGCCTTAGTTTTAGTTTTAAACACGTGTTTATCACAATATCACCACAATCTGACTCATTCTGAGCAATAAAAGAGTAACACTATACAGAAAGGATTTTATAACCTCTATACTTTTAAGCTAATGATTTTCAGACTTTAATTTATTATTTTATTGCCTTTAATTATAATTTGGTTAGCATTTACCACATTACCCGATTTTAGCAATTTGAATAATAATAATAATAATAATAATAATAATAATAATAATAAAACCAAATTTATCAGAAATCGCAATTTAGTAATAATAAAACTATTGAGTAAGTAATAAAATAAATATTTGTTGTTGTTTTTTTAAGTTTCAGTAAATGTACCTGTATTATGATTCGTGTTAATAGTATTGCAGTAATTACACAAAAAAAAATCATATATTTGTGCTTCAATTCTGCACATTAGATCTTTGAGATTTCGCATAATTTTGTTACGAAAACATTTTTTAAAATTGTATTTTCTCTTTTTTTTTCTCGCAGGAAAACCACGGTGACGAAGGTGGTTGAGGTTCACCACCCTCCCCCAAAACGTGAGTTCATTTACTAGCTGATATTTTGGGGATTTTTAAATCAGTGTGCTTCAGCTGTATTGCTGTAAAATAGTTAGTGTGATTATATTTACCAGCATTCGGAAGAGAAAATGTTCAATCTGGCAACCCGAGTGTGTTTTGTGTGATGAGATTGGAGGCGTGTGTGTGTGTGTGTGTGTGTGTGTGTGTGTGTGTGATCCTCTAACGCTGTCTCTGTGTCTCTGTGCAGCCGAGCCCGTGGTGACCAAGCGTGTGCGCACCGTGGTCGAGGAAGTGGTCGATGGCAAGGTCGTGTCTCGCACTGAGGACGTGGACGTCGAGGTCCTGAACAAAAAATAGGACCCCACACACACACACACACACACACACACACACACACACACACACACACACACACACACACACACACAGGCATCCCGTTTCAATGCCATGACAATGTACCATGCCAAGATTAGTAATAAAAAAAACAATGTTAAGGCAGTGAAAGAGTGAAATGTTTCTGTATGGACCGTTTGAAAAGCATCAACATCTGCATCAACATCTGTAACTGCAAAAGCTACAATAATAAAGAATACACTTCTATAAGCATGTGCTTGCTGTGTGTCTTTCATTTTATCCTTCACAGTTACAACATTAACACTTTAATCAGCGCTCTGTACACACCCACTGAGCTCCAGGCACAGAACAGCACCAGATCATTTCATCACAAATAAATCTATCATTTTACTTAATGAATTATTAATGAACTGCAAAAAAAATATTTATATATTAAAATGGTTTTATTCAGATCATTTTAGTAATTTGTAGGTTTTATTTCTAGAAAGATACAAAATGATTTCACAATAAAATGACAAACGTTAAACCCGGAGTTAGTAAATATGTCTATAATAATCTCATAATAAGAAATATTTAATAAATCTGCTTATATTCAAGATGTTTTCACTCACAAAGTAAAAGTAAAATAGTGAATTTTCTATGAGTACACAGTCTAAATACTCAAAACTCTCCCATAAGTAGTTTTATAGCACAATAATGTTCAGTAATTGGAAAAAAAATGTGTAACATTTAAAAAGTTACATAAAATGTGTAGTAAAAAGTTCTGTAAAAATGTATTATAAAATTATAAAATTTGTAACATAAAAAATGTCTCATAAACATGTTATATAAATTCAAGGTAGGAAAAAGAAACTTTACATATGATGTTAATGATACATAAATACACACACACACACACACACACACACACACACACACATATATATATATATTATATAAATAAATAAATGTTAAAGGCAAGATAAAGCACAACAATTAGCATATAACTGAAATAGGAATAAATATAGGAACAAACATCTTAAACATCTTAAACGTAAACTGTGTTCTATTAAATATAAATAATTTTTTATAAATTATTATAAAGATGTGTGATAGTATCCAGAAATGAAATTTGTCTGAAAATACTATTTAAAAAAAAAATCAAAAATATGTAACTGCAAAATATTTTGAAAGAGTAACGCAGATCAGATTTGATTTTTCTTTACCTTATTCAACCTCATAACCCTTTTATTAATAAGTTTTCTCTTTCTTCCGTACTGTAATAAAGAAAATCTCGCGAGAGGTGCCGCACTACAGTCAACACGCACATATAAAGTCTCGCGAGAGTTTTGTAGTGGGCGTGGCGTATCCATATACACCTATTCGGTATTGGTCGATAACCAGGAAGTGAGCGCTTACGTCATTTTTCGCAGTTATTTGAAACGGCAGAAAGCTCTCGTTGTGTGTACAAGTTAGGAACAACAACAAAACGAAACAAAAATTAATACAAAAAAATAAATAAATAACAAGAAGTAATGATTCTTGTTAAGTAATGACAGTTTAAGGTATGATAATTCTCAGTTTATTAGCTTTCGTTAAGCAAAAATAACGCAAAACAACGGCTGTTGGTGTTAGCTATCTTAGCTTAGCTTAGCACGTCGTAGTAAACAGTTGTAAGATTAGCATAAATCGCTGTTTTTTCTGTGTTTTCCACATTTTTTAAAACAACCTTGCGTGTAAGTGGATAAAACCTGCCAAAAATCTCTTCACTCGGAAGAAAGGGACGAGATGGAGAAGGTGAGTTGTAATTAAACATCTTTATTTTCCTCTAAAGTGTACCCGAGACAGTAGTGTGTCGTTCTCAAACGAGTCGGCTCTTTGAATCGACTCTTTTAGATGAACCCAGAGAGTCGACTCTCAACGTATATGAGCCGCTTTTGACTTTAATTGTAGAAGTAGGCAATATCATCACCTCCTCTTGCAGTGTACTTCAATAAATAAATAAATAAAACGCTATTATCTTGAACACCTGAGCTGTTTTGTTAGTGCGAATGGTGTTTGATTCAGCTGTGTGGGAATGAATCAAGAAGGATTCGTTTGCATGTTTTTAAACATTTGTTTGAGTTAAAAAAAAATATTTTGTAAAATGTCATACAGAGTAATGTTAGAGTAAGGTGTTATTGGACTTTTCCTGACTTTCAGACAGAGCAGGAAAGAGCAGACACTGAGATATCTGGTTAAAATATCGCGAAATCTGTCGATTGTTTGGGAGTCGACTCTTATGGCTGAGCCGAGCCGACTGAACCGACTCATTGAAAAGAGTCGGAATTGCCAGCAGGTGACTGCTGCCTGTTCCTGCTGGGTTTGTGGACATGGTGTAGGAGCCAATCCTAGTGCAGGAGGTGGGGTTTGGTGGGAATATGAGAAAACTACACCGTCCACCTTCTTACTGCATGCAGCATCTCAGAAAGTCCGGCTTCGTCCCTGTCCACGTCCGATCGACCCCTTTTCCTCTGTAGAGTCTCTGATTATCATTTAAGATGGACAGGAAATCTGCTTCTCAGTCCAGAGACAAGACCTACGTCTTTCTGTGGACCAGCCGTCAGTTTCAGGTGGAATGATGTTTGTGATTTTGTTTCTCACCAGTGTGTGTGTCAGTTATCAGAGTTATTCTGGTGTGTGTGTGTGTGTGTGTGTGTGTGTGTGCAGCAGGAGCAGATGGAGTGGGACGCAGTGAACCGCCTGCTGCAGCACCACGGCTTTAAACCCGTCCGCTTCGCAGATCCCACTGAGAACAAGAACCTGGCAGGTATTTCTTTATTCACACACTGAACACTGACGATAAATTACACCACATACTGTGACATTCAACATGTGTCTTATGACAACATGCTTAAAATATTTAAAAAAAAGTTAAAACATTTAGCTGTTAAAATTATTGGATGAAAAACATTAACTTTCACAAACTTATGATGTGTAACATTTTGATAAATTAATACATTTTAGAAATCCAATCTAATAAAAATCAAATCTAGTAAAACATTATTTTACAACAAGAAACAGCGAAACATGACGTTCTCTAACCTGAAAATGTAAACAGAGCGCCGGAACTGGAGACTCCTTCCATACAGAAATCGGTTCACGTGGAGCGTCTGCCGTACAAGTCCCTGTTACTATAGAAACGATAATGTATTCGAACACCATCTGACCAATCACAATCCACACCTTTGTTTTGTGTTTTATTTATTTATTTTTCCCCCCAGACCTGGTGCTGTTGGAGAAGACGTCCTCGTCCGAGCTGCGCGTCATGCTGAAGACGATGCTGACGGACTCGGAGCGGAGACAAGCGCTGATCCAGGAGCTCATCCAATCCAACAGCAAGTTAAAGTAAGCCCCGCCCACAGTGCAGCACACCTGGACACCGTTTTCCCCGTTAACACGCTGGATTTACTGATGTGTTCACTCCGACTCTGCGGGACGTTTAAATAATTAATCACTGTGCAGATCTCTCCTCGATAAAGAATCCCATTATCCACGTGTTTAATAATTCAGAGCGCAGCGTGAGCTCCAGGTGACCCACACCTGCTGTTATCTGATATTATACAGGTGGAATGGGTGCGTACACACACACACACACAGACACACACACACACACACACGCACACACAGCTATAACTGTGTTTATTTATTTATCTCATAGCCTCGTTATTACATCATCACATTCACAGTAACCATCAACACAAATATTAAATCCTGAACACTAAGTGTGCTGGTCTGCGTCATTATTTTAACGAACATTAAATTATCTGTTAATGTCGCGCTGATGTTAATGCGCTTCAGTGTCGACAAAAACACAAAGATATAAGCGGGATGTAACGTACGTCTGCTTTGTTTCTCAAGAAACATTTGCTCTTTTACTATTTTAACCAATTTTTTTTTATTAATTTAAAATTAATTTTTTTTATAAACTTTATTTATGTATAAACTTTTATTAATGTAAAATTCTTGCTGCACTTTTATTAATTTTACATTTTGCTTCACTTTTATCAATCTAAAAATTTTGCCACACTTTTATTAATTTTACATTTTTTACTGCATTTTTTATTAATTTTACAAATTTTTACTGCACTTTTTATTATTTCTAGATTTTTACTGCACTTTTATTTATTTAAAATTTCTGCCATAGTTTTATTAATTTTAGATTTTACTGCATGAATATTTTTCTACTTTTTTTGTTTGGTGTTTTATTTTAAGCCTTTTCTGTATTTTTAAACTTTTGCTTTTTTTACTGCACATTTATTTTTTCGTCTTTTTTATACCGTACATTTTGTGCTAGTTTTATTATTGTTTTTCACATTTTCACTCTTTTAGTCGCATCTTTCCTGCCTCGTTATTACTGTGAGCTATTTTACTGAAGACTTACACTTTCAGCAAATATTTATTCATCTCTTGAGCTGCATCCTTGCTCTCGGTATCTGTACTATTGTTATGCACTTTTACACGTTTTTTACGCTTTAACTGCTTTTATCTGTTTTTTTACGACTTTCACTATGAGCAACGTTAGCAACATTTCACTACTTTCATCCATTTTAAACACTTTTACTACTTTTATCTATCTCCAGACTGTTTCCCCCTTTTCATTTTATTTCACTACTTGTAGCTATTTTTCTCCAGTTTTTTACTATTTTTAATATTTTTACTATTCACTTTTAATATTTTTTTCCAGTTTCTCTGTATAAATAAAGCCGCTCTGTAAACACGGCCACGTTGTTGTTGATTATTCCGTATAAAATGTGTTTATTTAATAATCACGCGGTGAAGCTGCTGCTGAATCAATATTTAATTAGAACTAATGAATTTACAGTAACACAGCTGCAGTGCTGATGTAACTGCGCATCACTTCCTGTTCCAGGCAGGAAGTGGAGCAGCAGCAGGCCCGGGCGTTGCGTCAGTCTCACAGAGCAGAGGAGCTGGAGGGCGTGCTGGCGGGGGTAAAGGTCAAAGTTCAGGGTCTGGAGGACTCCATTATCAATAAAGCAGCGCAGCAGCAGGGGCAACTACAGCAGCTGCAGCAGGACAGGAGAGACGCCGAGGTGCCAAATCCACCTTTTTACTTTACATTAGTGTCACAGTCTTCTCCATCAGCCGTGCTGTACACGCTGGAGGATCACAGCTAGCACGTTATATTTTAATTATTTTATATTACTATTTACTTTATATTTACTAATTCCAGGTTTGACGTTTTGAAATAAAACCTACAAATTACTAAAATGATCTGAATAAAACCATTTTTTTAAATATACAGTCCTGTGCGTAAGAAATGCTGTAGAGTAAAGACGCCTTCAAAAATAATGAAATTAAATGTTTCTACATTAAAAAAAATCCTATAAAGAGCAGTAAACAGTAATAAATGACACAAAGTCAGTATTTGGTGTGACGATCCTTCACTTTAAATAAAATAAAGCAGTATCTGAGGTGCAGTGTGTGCAGTTTTATAAGGAAATGAGCTGGAAGTGTTACTGAGCATCTTGCAGAAGCAGCCACAGTTCTTCTGGAGACTTTGACTGTCGACTCGCTTCTTATTTCTGCAGCGAAACCCAGCAGCCTTCATTATGTTTTTATCTGAAAAGTGTCTCTTATGGAATCTGCTGCTTTCTTTACTGACATACAAACATTTTTCTCTAACATTTCATTTTGTGCTGGAAAACTAATGTTTGGAATCTAAAATGTTTTTGTACTGAATCAATAATGTAGAAGTCAGAAAATAAACATCTACAACAAAGTTTGTACTAAAAAAAAATAGGGAGCCAAGACTTTTGCACAGTACTGTATATTTTTTTGCAGTTCATTAATAATTCATTAAGTAAAATGATAGATTTATTTGTGATGAAATGATTTGGTGCTGTTCTGTGCCTGGAGCTCAGTGGGTGTGTACAGAGCGCTGATTAAAGTGTTAATGTTGTAACTGTGAAGGATAAAATGAAAGACACACAGCAAGCACATGCTTATAGAAGTGTATTCTTTATTATTGTAGCTTTTGCAGTTACAGATGTTGATGCAGATGTTGATGCTTTTCAAACGGTCCATACAGAAACATTTCACTCTTTCACTGCCTTAACATTGTTTTTTTTTATTATTATTATAATGTGTGTGTGTGTGTGTGTGTGTAGATGCGCTGTCAGACTCTGCAGCAGCAGCTCGGTGAGCAGGTGTCTCAGGTGTGTGAGCTGCAGAAGAAACTCCACCTCGCCGCGAAAGAGGAGGAAAGACGCGCGTCTCGCCAGAAACAAGCTTTCCAGCAGCTCCTCAGTCGCTCAGCTCGACTACACTCACCTAGTGATCAGCTGTGAGCACACACACACACACACACACACACACACACACACACACACACACACACACA
>NC_069734.1:18509761-18597261 GCF_027358585.1 Pangasianodon hypophthalmus
TACTTAATATAAATAAGTAAATAATTTTATACTTAAATTAACATTGTTTTTATATGAAACCACAGGAATTTGTTGTTACCGCTACACTACTGTTTCCCCCCTAAGGTTCGGTAAACATTTTAGAAAGTAAAGAATTAGAGGATGACAACGCCGTTTCAGGAACTGATACAGATCAAAATTCCTCCAGTGGAAATGTGCTTAAAGTTCCCTAAGGTCCTGAAAAGGTTCCTGAAAAGGTTCCTGCACCTAGAGGAGGGTGAGGGTGAGGTTTAACGTCGGTACTCACGGCTCTCCCAGACGAGGGGTCGATGAAGTCGGCCCAGTATCCTCCTCTCCACAACAGGAAACAGATCTCTTTAGCACCGTTAATAAACTACACACACACACACACACACACACACACACACACACACACACACACACCCCGTGTATTTAGTGCAGATTATAATGATTTAGCTTTGCTAATTTTAGAGAGGAATCTATTAATTTATAATTAGAAACAGGTTTGGATTCTGTTTTTCTTTTAACAACCTGAATAGAAGCAAAAAGCTTTATAAAAAATAAATAAATAAATAATTTCCCATGGATAATAAACGCTTAATTATATTTTAGCATTTCTAAATCAGAGGTTTGTGAGTTTCTTTGCTACAGCAGAAGGTCAGAAGGTCAGACTCACATTATCTAGCAGCTGTTGTGTGTTCGGTTCTGGTTCTGTCTCTGTCGTTGGTTTTTTCTGCTTTATCGTCACCACAGTGATGGCACTGACAGGAAGAGCTGGAAAAAATGATTCTAGCTCTGTGTGTGTGTGTGTGTGTGTGTGTGTGTGTGTGTGTGTGTGTGTGTGTGTGTGTGTGAAAAAACAAAAATAAAATCGTAATTATCATCACACACATTCATCTGTTCAGCTGTTGATCTGGACTCGTACTGAATATTCATACTGATTTGTGATCGTTACAGCACAGCGCTGGTGAATTCCGCATTCTGATTGGTCAGAAGGTGTCGATTAATTTTTAATTTTCTATAACAGGTTTATTTATAATTAATGCATTCGTTCTCATACGTTATCGTTTCTATAGCAACAGCTCGTTCACAGGGACGTGTACAGTGGACGCTCCACTGATGATGAACAGTTTTTAAAAAATTGTTAATATGATGAAATTTTCTTTAAGGAGATATTTATTTATTTAACATTTAGGGAAGGAGTCTCCAGTGTCAGAGCTTTGTAACAGTCAGAGGTAAAGCTTTAAGTTTTCAGACGTTTATTTGTCTTATTAAATTGAAGAGAGAGAAATAAGAGGCTAATGAGGGAACGAGTGTTTATAGCTGCTGTAACGTAAGTGACAACAGGAACTAACTGTAACAAGCACTAAATGTAACTATAAACGGATAAAAAAAAAGTATGATGTATTGTTCTTTAATAAATAATTTTTAAAAAAATGTCATCATTGCCAAATTGCTGTGGTGTAAGAGGAATAAAACACTTGGCGATGTGCTGTGTGTGTGTGTGTGTGTGTGTGTGTGTGTGTGTGTGTGTGTGTAACAGTATCTCACCTTGTTTCAGCAGCTCAGGACAGGAATGCATAGAGCACTCCACATCGCAGTGAGTAAAATATTCCTCCGCTTTGCAGACTCTCTGAGTCCATACTGACGCCTCTTTGGTCTGTAAACACACAAACACACACAGACGCACACACACAGACGCGCACACACAGACGCGCACACACAGACGCGCACACACAGACGCGCACACACAGACGCGCACACACAGACACACGTGCACGTGATCACACGTTTCCTGAGAAAACCGCATCATGATGTTATTAGATCACGACAGTAGTGCTGCTGCAAATCAGGGGTTTATTTTAACACGCCCCTTCTAATACGTTACCGTTTCTATAGTAACCAACAGCGAGAGACACTATATTTGGACAGGAAATGGGATGTTGAAGAAAAATCCCATGATGCTGCTGTTCACTGGTCGTGAGCTACACACACTCCTTTCTAAACTCTACGATTGTTCTAAAGCGTGATAAATTTAAAGTGTGACGTTAAAGTGTGACGTGAACACGCAGGAAGCTGCTCACCTGGTACTCGGTGATGAACTGCGCCAGTACGAACTCGTGTCTCTCGCTGTTGGACGGCGCCGTGAGGACGTCAGGAACCGTGCGCTGGGTCGGTGCTGTCCGCTCCTCCTCGCCCGTCCCGCCCAGGTGACAGTCAAAACCCACGTTACCCGGCAACTGGAAGCGTTTATCCTGAGGGCCGAAAGGACCCATGGTCTCATCGGGCCACACTGTTCTGGGGCCTACTGTACACACACACACACACACACACACACACACACACACACACACACTGAGCCCGCCTCCATTTGCACTTAAGTACACAAAGCTCCGCCCCCAATATGGCGGTTATGGTGGTTCAGCTGGTGTGTTAGTAAGAACAGTCATGACATCACTTTCAGACGCACTCGGAGTTACAGCTCTATAAACATTCCATTTCTTCCTCTTAAATATTTATACGGTTGTGACACGGCGTTGTGGGCGTGGCTATAAAATGACTGACAAGAGGCCAATCCAAATTTTTTTTTTTTTAACCAGTATTTTGTATTTATTAGATTATTTAATAAATTTAATTTAATTTAATAATTATTTATTAGATTATTTGTGAGAAAGAAATGAAAAATAAAACACCTTTAAACACATCCTACACCACTGTCACTCTCTGTAGTAATAATAATAATAATAATAATAATAATAATAATAATAATAAACTAAGAGCTGGAAGAGTTTTGTGCACATTTGCGTCGTGAGTGATGCAGCACGGCGCTGATCCTCAGCACAGACTCGTGTTCTTTAAGAAAAGTGTTTAAAATAAACGTCTGGTGTTTGTGAATCTGAACAGAAATAAAATGTTTTGCGCTCTATTGCAGTCAGGATTGTTTTTATTAATAAACAGTGAGACGATGATGGTGTTTTTAATGTAAACATTACAGTTTCAGAGTGAAATCAGTCTGTCGTGTACTCGTGTGTGTGTGTGTGTGTGTGTGATTTACCTGCAGTGTGAGATGAAACCGCTACATACGGCTCGTCTGATCCTGAAGATCCAGCGGTGGAGAAACACCTCAGTGACCTCACGCTCTGAGTCGCTCTGATCCACCGGCCGGCTCGCCTGCACAGCACCTGTAGGACACACACACACACACACACACACACTCCTGAAACAACTCTCTCACACACACACACACACTCTCCTGAAACAACTCTCACACACACTCACATACACTCCTGAAACAACTCACACACACACTCACATACACTCCTGAAACAACTCACACACACACACACACACACACATACACTCCTGAAACAACTCTCTCACACACACACACACACACACACACACACACACACACACTCCTGAAACAACTCTCACACACACTCACACACTCACACACTCCTGAAACAACTCTCACACACACACACTCCTGAAACAGCTCACACACACACACACACACACACACACACACATCTTGAAGAAAATGAATGGGAACAATAATGAGACGGCGTCACCGTGACGACGTGGTTCCTGTGTGTCCGCACCTGACCACGTGACTGTTCACTGAACTAATGTAAATAAACACACGTTCGGATCTAACAGGAAGTAGAGGACACACGGCTACAGGAAGCACTCTGGCTTGTGTTTCTCTCTTCCCTACAGATCAAACGTTACTTCACTCTGACGCACACAAACACGGAGTAAAACACAAAACTCAAAGCGTCTGATTAATAATGAAATGAAGATCGAAGCTGAAGGTCGAATTAAATCTCAGGAGCAAAATGTGGACAGAAAACGACGGACTTTTCCACCATAATCGAGACTGTGACTGTTAGAGACGAGTGTGGAAGAGCAGAGGAGACTCACACTCGTCATCCTGGAGGCCGCGGCCTGCTCCTGTTACACCCTGCAAACACACAACACAATTAATAACTTTAACTTTATTAATCACAATTTACACTATTTACACAATTCATCCTGTGCATTCAAGCGCAGGTTTAAACCTTGATTCAGAACTCAAAATATTCAGTAAAACTGATGTGCATTAGGAAGAGTTATAACACACGGTTCCTGCTCGTTACGCTGGGGGAAGAATTTAAAGCTGTTTTGTTTTTAAACACTTTCCAGAAATTTCTGGGGGAAAAAGAGAAAGAAATTCAGTGTCTTGCTTTTTAGTTTGACAACAAAACATTTCAACTTCTTCTAAACTGTTTTCTAAACTTTTGCTTTTCCCCCACAGTCTAAAAATAAGTGCCTTTAATTATTATTTTTAATTAAATAACTCAAAAGCTGTTATATCTCACATTCTGATCCTTCATCTCCTAGTGTTTAATCTAAAAGAAATATTTAAAAATAATTTAAGTGTCTATATTAGATGTTATTACAGCTGAATAACACTGCTATTATCTACTACTGTCATTTAAAACCACTTAATGTTTAACAACAGACATAAATTACACTTAAGTCATTACTGGGGAAAAAATAATTTAAATTAAAAAGTTTAAAGTAAATCTCTAAAATACTTTAACAAACACTTAGCAATCAAGCTAAGCTCAGATATTACATCATCTCACTTATCAACAAAAACAGTCTAAAATACTTCATTAACACAGTTTTTAGTTTCATAAAGGCTAAATATCTCTCCTTAATCTTTTCATTTTTATTCCAAAAAAATAAAATTAATAATAAACTTTATCAGCAGACGGAATTCGACACAAACAGAGGCGTTTGTTGTTTTTCATCGCGTTTGTCGTGTGAAATAAAATACTTAATAAATTAAATGCAGTGTAATAACATACAAGATAAAATAATATAAACTTCATTATCAATACAGGAAAAAAAAGGACAAAATGTTCTCAGAAAGTGAGCTGCCATTACCTTGTTTTTCCCCAAGCTGTAGTCCACCCCTCCTCTTCTATTAACCAATCACGTGACCGGAAGAGGAAGCAATAACTTTGACAAAATAAGAGTTCTTTCTTTTCAAGAACGCTAATCGGGATCGCGCTTGTTTTATTGCGAATCCGTTCATACAACAACAATAATAATAATAATAATAATAATAATAATAATAATAATAATAATTAAAGCAGCATTTGACTGTAGGAGGACAGGTCTAGATGAACAAATGGGCAGCAGGGCGGCATTGTGCTGCTGCAGCAGTGTTTAAACAGGTGTCAAGATGATGTGAGCCAAATTTGGTGAAGATTGGACAGAATTTGTAGGAGAAGTAGCGAAAAAACTGTTTTTGACAAAATCCAAGATGGCGGACAATTTAATTAGGCGGAAATTGACGTCACAGGGTGCACTGAACTCCTGTGACACTCCCATGGCTCCACCCAGGGAAATCAGGACTTTTAAATTTTGGACACATGGTTCAAAAGTTATGACCATAAATGTGCTTCCAGATTAGGCCCAAGTTTGACCCGATGGTGGCGCTAGAGCGTCAGCAGCACTTCACCCACATTCAGTCAAAATGTTCCTTATTCCTATAGATTCCTGTCAATTATTTTCCTTTAACAGCACCCCATGGTGAGTGTTATTCCCTGCAAAACAATTTCTAGGATATAAAATTAAATTAAAAATTCCATTAACACATTTTTTGATTGTAGAACATTCCATGAGCTATATCATGTTTATATTTAATTAAATTCTTATTTTTGTAATTATGTAATGAGATTATATCAAAAACAGTTTTTTCCCCCGCTACTTCTCCTACAGAAGATGCTTACATCTAACTGCCATTTTTGCTCCTCCTCCTCCTGCTCCTCCTCCTCCTCCAGATTTTAGCAGATTTTCTTCACCACATTTGACTCACATCATCTTCAGAACTTTTGTTCAGACAGCTATCGAAGGAATTTTGATATTCAGACCCGTTCTCCTGTAACGTGCTGGCAAATGCAGAAAACAGGATGTGAGGGTGTATCTCAGCAGCGCGTCTACTTATCATCATGAATCTTCCTAACTATCTTCAGGACCATGCCCTGAATGTACCCAAGAGGTTTTGTGACTGCGCCACCTTGTGGTCAAGAGCTGTAACAACTTTCATTTTTTTCCTCATATCATTTGAAGAGTTTGTGATAAATTCACAGGTCATTTTTCCTATAATTCCCTGGAGTGTGCAGAAGTGAACACACACACAAACATCTGAAATTCAAGTGTACTTCCTGTCGACCATCTTGGAGTTTGTTAAAAACTTTTTTTTTTTTTTTTTTTTTTTTTTTTGCTATTCCTCCTACAAATTTTCTCCAGATTCTGTCCAATCTTCAGCAGGTTTGACTCACACCATTTTAACACCTGTTTACACAATGCTGCTGCTGCAGTAACGCCTCCCTGCTGCCCATTTGTTCATCTCGACCTTTCCTTCTACACTTGGTGAGATGGTCAGAAATCCCACCCACTACTCAGGCGCATTAACACATCTGTCAGACACTAGGTGGCGCTATAATAAGCACTTTTGGTTCATAACTCTGGAACCGTAATAATCCAGAATCTGGAATCAAGATTGTTTTTTCCTCTGAATGCTTGAGTCATGCCTCAAAACATATATCTCCGATTTCATTTCCATCATGAACATTTTTCTGCCTGCTAAAGCGTCGACCTACTCTAGTGAGCGATGCATGCACAGGATGGTGCATATAACTATCTCAAAAACTATATACAATATATATATATATATATATATATATATATATATATATATATATATATATATATATATATATATATATATATATATATACAAATATATATATATTTGTATATATATATATATATATATATATACAAATATATATATATTTGTAATTATATAAGAAAAGTATCTATCTATCTATCTATCTATCACCTGTATAGACATTACCAGAGTGAATGTGGTGAACAATAAAGACGGTTTGGGTGAAATAAAGGAGGGTAACAGATTTCGGTAACTATTTATTATGAACTGTCAGATTTGGTGACCCTTCTGTATCTCTGGGACTGTTTACATCAGATCAACATGCTTTCTGTAAGATACGTGTTTAGACAAAACCAGAGTGGATTATTATATTAATTATAAAATTATACTGTTATTACTTCTATCATTATTATTATTATTATTAATACACATCATAGTATTATGCATCAATAGTATATACTTACTATATACTATCATTTAAAATAAAAAATAACATTACTAATATCAGCAATAATAATAGTTAATATTTTTAAATAAAATATCTTTTTACATAAATAACAACCACAATGGTGAAAGACAGAAAAGATAATTAAAATCATCATTCCCAATAAACACACAGGAGCACGTGGGTGGAGTACACATCGTTTCATTAACAATCAGCAGCTTAAAACACAGACAGAAACGACAGAAGCTGCAGTGTTGATGACAGAGCAGACACGGGGACTCTCTCCGCGCTCCCGATCACGTGCACGCGCCGCCAGCGCGCTCCCGCTAGTCACAGATTGCACCGGGTCACTGATTTCCGCACAGCTCGCGTGCTGCTCCGATCTGCGAACCAATGCTGATCCACATCCACTGACCTACAGCTCTGACTGTGCGTTAATAAAGACTCAGTCTGTACAAGCGGCGCGTCCATTTGCGCCCCCTGGCGGTGATTCTGCTGCACATGAGGCTCGAGGAGAACATAAAATTAAGGATGTTATTAAAGCAAGAGACTATACATAAATATATAATATTATTAGATTGGATTAGATTAGATTCAACTTTATTCAGAGTACGAGTACAGAGCCAATGAAATGCAGTTTAGCATCTAACCAGAAGTGCAAATAGCAATATGTCTATAAATATATATATTTATGTGTACACACGTGCAAGGTATGAGGTAGAGAAAGTAGAGAACAGTGTGTGTGTGTGTGTGTGTGTGTGTGTGTGTGTGTGTGTGTGTGTGTGTGTGTCTGTGTGTGTGTGTGTGTGTGTGTGTGTGTGTGTGTGTGTGTGTGTGTGTGTGTGTGTGTGTGTGTGTGTGTGTGTGTGTGTGTGTGTGTGTGTGTGTGTGTGTGTGTGTGTCTGTCTCTGCACTGGGATGTGGTGGCTTTGTGGTAAAAGTCCTGCCTCTGAACTCTTTGGTTGCTGGTTTGAATCCTGCTTGTGCCTTTATTTGGTAGGTTGTGTAGAAGGTGGCATTGAAATTATAGGCTTTGTGCGTATATAAAATTATATTCTGTGCTGTCTGCGTAGTTTACTTAGCTATATGATGGTGACTTATATGAAGGTGAAAAGGTCTATAAAACAGGCAGTTTGTGTGAGATCCTGTGGCTCATGTGGATGAGCGTTGCCTCTGGGTTGTGAGGTTGCTGGTTCAAACCCCAGCCAGGACTCCAGGATATGATTTCAGGTGGTTCAGGAATTGCTGACAGCAGGAGTGATGTTGAGGGTGTGTACTCCTGGTGAAGGTGGGGTAATATCCGGGCAGCTGCCCCCCTTGGGGTTGTGGCTGGAGAAAGAAGGAGTTGTGAAGCTTGGCAAGAGAGTGTCGACTTAGTTTTGCATAATATAGGGGCCACTGTGAAAACTAAGTCGACACTCTCTTGCCAAGCTTCACAACTCCTTCTTTCTCCAGCCACAACCCCAGGGGGGGGCAGCTGCCCAGATATTACCCCCCCCTTCACCAGGAGTACACACCCTCACCATCACTCCTGCTGTCAGCAATTCCTGAACCCATATCCTGGAGTCCTGGCTGGGGTTTGAACCAGCAACCTCTCAACCCAGAGGTGATGCTCATCCACATGAGCCACAGGATCTCACACAAACAACCTGTTTTATAGACCTTTTCACCTTTATATAGCTAAGTAAACGACACAGACAGCGCAAAAAGCTGCCCTTTTAATGCCACCTTCTACAAAGGACAAACCAAGGACAGGGTCAAGCTGGATTTGAACTAGCACTTTCCACACGGAAGGCGAGACTCTTACCACAAAGCCACCAAATCTCAACACAGACACACTGCTGTCATAGCGCCTTTGTGTTTTAAAATGACACACATGAAAAAACCCACAAAACATTTGTGTCTGTTCTTGAATTAAGCATTACTTGTAAGTTGGTAGCTACAGGATTACAGTCATTATAAAATCGCAGCTACAAGATCAGCCTTAAAAAATTTTCAGTTTGACTGGAGCAAAGAGAAACATATTATAATTTTCTGAAATATTATTACTTTATGTTATTATCAGGTATCAAACAACTTCTGTATCATTTTCAACCGAATCATGGCCTTTGGTCACTTATAAATGTTAAATGTCATAACCATTAATGACTGCACCAAGTTAATGAACTTTATCAGAATAGAAATGTAGCGACACCACGAACAGTCACCTCTAATATTTTCTCCTTCTCTCCTTCTTTTATTGGAAATTCCTGCTCTGGAAGATTAAATTCCCGTATCTCACAAGTCTGAGTTTAATGACTGACTGGAGTGTAGGTTGTGTTTAGTAAGCAGAGAGAATGTCCAGGTAAAGCTGGGGTTATTTAATGACATTGATGTGTAGGAGAAAATGACAGAGATCTCAGCAGTAAAGATGGACAGAACCGTGTTCTACTTGCTCGTTGTGTTTCTGCTGATGCAGGTGCCGAGCAGTCTGCAGGAAACGGAAACTCATGGAATACGACAGGATCCATGTGGTAGTGTTTTTATTGAGCAATTCTCAGTAAAAAACAAACAAACAAACATTTGTTCATCTAGACCTTTCCTCCTACAGTCAGAGAATTCCAGCACTGTCTGTGGTCAAATCATAAACATCATGAGTGAAACTACAAATCACTCTGGAATCCTTTTGCCTAAAGTTATGGCTCTGCTTTCCTGTGATTGCGTAGGCAACAATTATAGCGT
Source organism: Pangasianodon hypophthalmus (assembly GCF_027358585.1). Lineage (NCBI taxonomy): Eukaryota > Metazoa > Chordata > Actinopteri > Siluriformes > Pangasiidae > Pangasianodon > Pangasianodon hypophthalmus. Next base: position 18,519,658 of record NC_069734.1, read on the forward strand.
GTTTGTGAAAGCATGGCTCCCCGAGTCTGGGGGCTTGGCCCCCGAAAATGCTGCTTGCTGTCTTAATTATTATTATTTATTTATTTATTTATTTATTTTTCTCACTTAAAAGTATCTGGGCATCAGAGACTGTAAGTTGTAGAGACACCAAACTTGGTGGGATGGTCAGAAATCCCGCCCACTACTCAGGCATGTTTTTCCAGCATTTTGAATTTTTTGAAAGATCTACTTTTTCGAACTCCTCCTAGACTGTTCGTCCGATTTGCATGAATCTTGGCAGGTATGATCCACAGACCCTCAAGACAAAGAGTTATCAAAAGAATTTTGATTCGTCAAAGCGTTGCAAAGATATTAGCGAATTACTTGGTCAGGCAACTCCCATTTTTATGAATTGACCTCTATCTGCTGGACGCAATGTCCAAACATAAAGAAGCTTGATTCACGTAGACAACAGCACATTCTGAGGAAGAACACCAAGTTTCATCAAATTCCGCCCACAGGGGGCGCTACAACTGAAAAATCACTGTAACCCCACAACTGTACGATCGATGAAGCTGAAAATTGGTACGCATCTTCTTTGGTGGACGTCCAAACATATCCTCTAATGTGACTCAGATACATAAAAAAAAGGCCCCCAGCAGCCAATCAAATTTCAGCAGCTAATAACGTCAAATCAAAATGTCCAACTGTTACGAAAAGTGCCAAGTTTGTACTTACGTTTTTGAACTCGTCCTGGGATCCACACAAAATTAGCTGCACCATCTCGAGATACTCCAGACAAAAAGTTCCCAAAAGAATTTTGATTGATAGAATCGTTGTGGAGATACAGGTTCATATATTTGTGGGTGTGGAAAATAATAACTAATTGGCTTGTATCTTGTGAAACATGGTGTACATGAAGAACAGGACAGTCTGAGAAAACTTGCCAAATTTCATGAATTTCTGATGTTCGGGGGTCAAACAGCAAACTCTAAATGATCAGCCATTTATCTCAATGAGAGTTACAGGTGAGGGCTGTAATACTAATGTTGCCCACAAGAGGATCATAAAGCATTTTAAGTCACTCTAAAAAAAATATAAATAAATAAATAAATAAATAAAGTATAGAAATGAGATTAAATGCATGGAACCACGGTAGTCGAACAATATCTCCTGAGTTTTATAAAAATTAGTTTGCAAACAAATGTGTGAAAAGCTCAAAGATGATTAAATGGTATCTTAATTTTTATATTTATTATGATTCTTCTTTTTCTTCTTCTGCCAATTTCTTAAGCCATCTCTTATTCATTAAAAAGTACAGACTAATAACAGTGACACATTTCCAGCGCAGACATTAATATAATGATTCTGATTTTTAACAATTAAAAAATTAATAAAAATTAAAAATAAAAAAAAATAAAAACCAGCCATACTGAAGACGATTAAAGCTGCATTGCTCCACCTGATGAATCCCTAGCAACCATCTGACTGTTCCTTAGCAACCGACTAGCTACAACCTAGCAAACAGGGATCATATTGAAACCTCCTAACAACACCCTAGCAACCAAAAGGATTAGCATAGCAATGGTTTAGCATGTTACTGCTTTAACTTTTAAACATGTTGCAATGTTTTTAACATTTTAAACTTTTACATATTATAAACCTTTAGACTTTTAACGTTTACATGCTTAACTGCTGAATGTTTTAAAATAAAAAAAAAAAAATTCAATGACAAAACATTGTAATATCGTTTAACGCTTTTAGCATTTTTAGCAGACATCGAAGTTCATCCATGAACTTTAACCTTCTAGTATAAAGCTGTTGTTCATGTTACAGCCGGAACTATAACGCACACCTTCTGACCAATCAGATTTGAGCATTCAACCGCACTGTGATGTCAAAGTAATTTATTAGCATAATGAAGGGGAAATGTTTTTTTGGGGCAGATGTTCTTCAGCAGTAAGGATTTCAGAAACTCATAATTATTCAACATCAGTCTGATGACATCATCTAAATAAATTATAAAAACTGTAAAACATAACAAGCTAAATAATAAAAATCCAGCTGGCGAATCACTGATTCCTGGTGTTAAAGCATGAGCACATATACACTCTTATACACGTTTAAAATAACACTTAAATAACATAATGACATGAGATTTAACGTTCCTGTTACACAAATATCCAAGCCACGACGCAGCGCAGAATAAAAATGGACAGATTAGTGAGGTAAAACTGAGAGATGCTGTGGTAACTGTTAGATGCTGAACAGTTAAAAACAGACGTGTGCTGTCGTTTTTATTCCTCCTCTCCCTCTCTCTCTCTCCATCACTGTGTCAGAGAGAACTGGTCCTGTTCGATGGGTTTTTTCACCCAGGCGCCGAGGCCCGCTTTCTGGAAAGCTTGGATCAGAGTCTGCTTGGCTGAGTGGTAATCAGCTGCACCCTGTTTGGCCTCGTGATACGAAGCGGGTCGAGCCACTCGGATCCTCAGAGTCTGAGACAGCTGAGAGAGAGAGAGAGAGAGAGAGAGAGAGATGGGGGAATTGAACAATAGAAGGAAAAAAAGAGAAGGACAGATGGAGAGAAGATAGGATAGAGAAAAAGAAAGGGGGGAAACAAGGGAGAGAGACCGTGGAAAAAGAAGAATGGGCAGAGAGAAAAGTGAGGGAAAGGAAAAAAGAAAAAGTGAGGGGAAATGAGAGAAATAGAAAAAGTGATAAAGGAGAGAGAATGGATGGAGGGATAAAAAATGATGAGGGGCAACCAGTGAGATAAATGGATGAGAGTGAAATTAAGAGGGGAAGAAGAACAAGAAGAAAGTGTTATCAAGCAGAAGTGATCAATTCCCCCAGTTTTATTTGAGTTTATATATCAGTTAAAATAAAACAATACAGGGGCTGTGAGTGGCTTTGTGAGGGCTGTAGTGTATTGTAACAGGGTGTTAAAGGGTGTAGCATTTAACAGGGTGTAACAGAATATAACAGCATGTAACAGCGTGTGACAGGGTGTAACAGTGTGTAACAGGGGGTGAGAGCATGTAACAGTGTGTAACAGTGTGTGACAGTGTGTAACAGGGGGTGACAGTGTGTAACAGGGGGTGAGAGCATGTAACAGTGTGTAACAGGGTGTGACAGTGTGTAACAGGGGGTGAGAGCATGTAACAGTGTGTAACAGGGTGTGACAGTGTGTAACAGGGGGGGTGAGAGCATGTGACAGTGTGTAACAGGGTGTGACAGTGTGTAACAGGGTGTGACAGTGTGTAACAGGGGGGGTGAGAGCATGTGACAGTGTGTAACAGGGTGTGACAGTGTGTAACAGGGTGTGACAGTGTGTAACAGTGTGTGACAGTGTGTAACAGGGTGTGACAGTGTGTAACAGGGGGTGAGAGCATGTAACAGTGTGTAACAGGGTGTGACAGTGTGTAACAGGGGGTGAGAGCATGTAACAGTGTGTAACAGGGTGTGACAGTGTGTAACAGGGGGGGTGAGAGCATGTGACAGTGTGTAACAGGGTGTGACAGTGTGTAACAGGGTGTGACAGTGTGTAACAGGGGGGGTGAGAGCATGTGACAGTGTGTAACAGGGTGTGACAGTGTGTAACAGGGGGGGTGAGAGCATGTGACAGTGTGTAACAGGGTGTGACAGTGTGTAACAGGGTGTGACAGTGTGTAACAGTGTGTGACAGTGTGTAACAGGGTGTGACAGTGTGTAACAGGGGGTGAGAGCATGTAACAGTGTGTAACAGGGTGTGACAGTGTGTAACAGGGGGTGAGAGCATGTAACAGGGTGTGACAGTGTGTAACAGGGGGTGAGAGCATGTAACAGTGTGTAACAGGGTGTGACAGTGTGTAACAGGGGGGGTGAGAGCATGTAACAGTGTGTAACAGTGTGTGACAGTGTGTAACAGGGGGGGTGAGAGCATGTAACAGTGTGTAACAGTGTGTGACAGTGTGTAACAGGGTGTGACAGTGTGTAACAGTGTGTAACAGAGGGGTGAGAGCATGTAACAGCATGTAACAGTGTGTGACAGTGTGTGACAGGGTGTAACAGGGAGTTTATAAAACCAGGTTATTGAAGAACCTCACACTGATGCCCTCAGCAGGATTAGGGAGCGGTACCTTGTTGTGGAGACGAACCCAGCGGCTGTACAGGGCGTGTTTGCAGAGGTGAGACGGTCGGCCGAGGTCGTCCTTCCCTGTGGTGGCGTTGATGACCTCTAACCCCTGATCCCCCACCGTCCAGTTCACACTGAAGTTTGGAGCTTTACCGGGCTGCCGCGCCTCTGCGTTACTGATTCCTACACACACACACACACACACACACTATAATCAGAATAAGCTTGCTTCATAATTTAGCAAATGAAAAAAGCAAAAGACTGGAAGACAGATTAGACATTTATTAATGATTTATTTATAGTGTATTTTTGAATTCATAGTGTTCTATATTTTATTTTATGTATTTTATGTATTTATATTTAGAGTTTGGTTTTTATGTCTCTTAATTTAATTTATAATAGTTGTATAGTTCTATATTTATTTTTATATAAACATCTAATATTTGTTATTATTATTGTCAGTGCTCTGTATTAATTTAATTATGTATTTGAATTATATACAGTTTTCTGATTAATTTATTTGGTTTATTTAGTGTGTTTATTTAGGGTGCTAGTGTGTACAGGCGTATTTATCTGATTTACTGTCTGATTCATTTGTAGCGTTGTATAATATTTGTTTATTACGGATTTGTGTTTTATTTATTGATAGAGTTTTGTATTTATAGTTTTTACATCATGTTGTTGTGGTGTTACTGGTGTAGAAGAAACTCACCCAGGCAGGAAGATTTATTTATTACTGTATCTAATTTGGTACACTGACAGTACGGTAATGAGTGTAAGGATGAACAGAGCTGTGTGATGATGATGATGATGATGATGATGACGTTGATGATGATGATGATGATGATGATGATGATGATGATGGGCTGTACCGCTGAGCAGTGGTCTGCTGAGGGTGAAAGGTTGTGGTAACTCCTCTATATCTGCGACGCGCTGGTACATGGCCCTGCTGAGGTGATCCGCATGGTACAGACTGCCCAGGATTATACTGGAGAAATAGATGGGGCCTGAGAAATAACTCATCAGAGAACCCTGCACACCCACCACATTCCACCTGAGAGAGAGAGAGAGAGAGAGGGAGAGAGGGAGGGAGAGAGAGACAGAAAAACAATGAGAGACAGACAGAAACATGTAGAAAGAGAAAGTGGAAGAGAGAAAGACAGAGAGATAGATAGAGAGAGAGACACAGAGAGAGAGAAACAGGGAGGGCATGGGAGTGAGAGAGAAAGAGAAGGAGGGAAAGACAGAGAGGAAGAAGGAGTAGGCGAAAGAGAGATGGAGAGAGGGAGAGAGCATGTGAGAGAGAAATATAGAGAGAAAAAAGAGACAGACAGGGAGGGCATGGGAGTGAGAGAGAGAAAGAGAAGGAGGGAAAGACAGAGAGGAAAAAGGAGTAGGCAAGAGAGAGCATGTGAGAGAGAAATAAAGAGAGAGAGACCGACAGAAAGAGTAACAGAGAGACAGAAAATAGGAAAAGAGAGAGAAAGAGAAGGAGGGAAAGACAGAGAGGAAGAAGAAGTAGGCAAGAGAGAGAGAGAGAGAGAGAGAGAGAGAGAGAGCATGTGAGAGAGAGAGATACAGAGAGAAAGAAAGAGAGAGACAGACAAAGAGCAACACAGAAGGAAAGAGAAATAGACAGAGCAAGAGAGACACATATATTATTATACTGTGTATCGTGAAGTATCACAATATGATATTTTTGCCATATCGGCCATCCCTAGAGAGAGTGTGTGTGTGTGTGTGTGTGTGTGTAACCGAGTATGTGATGTATATTAAACTGTATATTAAATCTGTGTGTGTGTGTGTGATGTGGGTCTAATCAGAGCGCTAATCAGCCACTAGTGGAAGCACTGCTGAGGAGTGATTGGACCATTAAACCGCTGAGATCAGACAATCAGCTGGAAGTCAGCGGTGAAATTGTGAGTATTAATCAGTTTGAGCGTAAACGTAGAGTAACAGCTGCAACACACGGCTTTAACGATGCAGGGGAAAAGGTCACGTGACATCCTGCGTGTGATTAAAAGGAGATAATTTATCATGGTGTAAATTATTCCACGGTAGGTAACGATGCCATGAGTCGCTCCTGTCGTGACGACGGTGATGACATCATACCTGGCGATCTTATCGCTGCAGGACATGGTGAGCAGCCTCTCCCCCTGCAGGACTCCGTCCCACGTCTGGATGGTGTTGCTGGAGCGGACCGGGATGGTTCCCTCTCCCGACTCGATCTTAGTGCGCAGCTGTCCTCGGGCTTTTCTGTTCGGGTGTCTGTCTCCCTGATCTGCTCCAAAAACACAACGAGAAGGACCACTTTCCACATCATCAATGCCATAAAACACCTTTTCCAGGTCTGAAGATCTGCAGCACAACTGTGCACTTAAACATTTCCTCTAAACTAAACACCTCAGGGGGAAAAACTCATAAAATCCTCCCTGAGAAGAGTTCTTTATGTTGGCTGAGTTCAGCTGAATTTGATGTAACTGAACTGAACTAAACATAATTAAACTGAGCTGGACTAAAGTGAATTAAAGTGAGCTGGACTAAAGTGAATTAAAGTGAGCTGGACTAAAGTGAATTAAAGTGAGCTGGACTGAAGTGAATTAAAGTGAGCTGGACTAAAGTGAATTAAAGTGAGCTGGACTAAAGTGAATTAAAGTGAGCTGGACTGAACTGAATTAAAGTGAGCTGGACTAAAGTGAATTAAAGTGAGCTGGACTGAACTGAATTAAACTGAGCTGGACTAAAGTGAATTAAAGTGAGCTGGACTAAAGTGAATTAAAGTGAGCTGGACTGAACTGAATTAAAGTGAGCTGGACTAAAGTGAATTAAAGTGAGCTGGACTGAACTGAATTAAACTGAGCTGGACTAAAGTGAATTAAAGTGAGCTGGACTAAAGTGAATTAAAGTGAGCTGGACTGAACTGAATTAAAGTGAGCTGGACTGAACTGAATTAAAGTGAGCTGGACTGAACTGAATTAAAGTGAGCTGGACTAAACTGAATTAAAGTGAGCTGGACTAAAGTGAATTAAAGTGAGCTGGACTGAACTGAATTAAAGTGAGCTGGACTAAAGTGAATTAAAGTGAGCTGGACTGAACTGAATTAAAGTGAGCTGGACTAAAGTGAATTAAACTGAGCTGGACTAAAGTGAATTAAAGTGAGCTGGACTGAACTGAATTAAAGTGAGCTGGACTAAAGTGAATTAAACTGAGCTGGACTAAAGTGAATTAAAGTGAGCTGGACTGAACTGAATTAAAGTGAGCTGGACTGAACTGAATTAAAGTGAGCTGGACTAAAGTGAATTAAAGTGAGCTGGACTAAATTGAATTAAAGTGAGCTGGACTGAATTGAATTAAAGTGAGCTGGACTGAACTGAATTAAAGTGAGCTGGACTGAACTGAATTAAAGTGAGCTGGACTGAACTGAATTAAAGTGAGCTGGACTAAACTGAATTAAAGTGAGCTGGACTAAATTGAATTAAAGTGAGCTGGACTGAACTGAATTAAACTGAGCTGGACTGAACTGAATTAAAGTGAGCTGGACTGAACTGAATTAAAGTGAGCTGGACTAAACTGAATTAAAGTGAGCTGGACTAAAGTGAATTAAAGTGAGCTGGACTGAACTGAATTAAAGTGAGCTGGACTGAACTGAATTAAAGTGAGCTGGACTGAACTGAATTAAAGTGAGCTGGACTAAAGTGAATTAAAGTGAGCTGGACTGAACTGAATTAAAGTGAGCTGGACTAAACTGAAATATTTAAATTGAGCTGTACTAAACTGAACTAAATTGAATTAAACAGAGCTGTACTAAACTGAATTGAACGGAGCTGGACTAAACTGGATTAGACTAAGCTGTAACTAATTTGAACTGAACTGATTTGGAATAAACTGAATTGAACCAAGCTGGAGTAAATGAAATTGAGCTACATTGAACTAAATTAATCTAATATGAACTGAATTAAGCGAGTGTAAACTGCGTATAATTACTTGATCTAACATAAACCAACACGGATTGGTCGAGCTCTTCTGTACCCTGTACGTCACAATCGTATATAATAATTAAAGGAAATTGAAGTGAAGTGAAGCGAAGTGAAGTGAAGTGAAGCGAAGCGAAGTGAAGTGAAGTGTTCACACCCTCAACAGCGGCTTCGTGTGGTGAGAAGATCCGAGCGTCTCCACACGGCGAGGTGCTGATGTACAGGTGGAACTGAACACCGTCCTTCAGCTGGTAGCCGTGCTGTTCACACCGCCGGAATATGGAGCGCTCATGATCCTCGGGATTGTTACTGCACACCCCACACACACACACACACACACACACACACACACACACACTATTGTTATCGCTGCTCAGTAAATGAAGTCCGCAGCTGACAATAAGCAAGAGGGTTTTATGCTCCGTCACCCGTAACACCCATCACTCAATCACTGTTTAACACACAGCCACATCTAAACACACCATGACCCATCAATTACACACACACACACACACACACACATTTACTTCCCATAATCCGAGTCTGAAATAGAATCTAACAATCAATTTTCCATCCCACTGTCTGCTGAGATTGATTTTTCCAATCAATTTTTTACAGAAGGGATTGGCAGCCATCAATCTTTATACGAGTTCAGTCCACTTTAATTTATTTTAATTTAACACACTGTTGCTGAGGCGTTCATGTCTATAAAAACACAAAGCCATCTTAAAGTCTGTCCGTTTTAATAAACCAGGAATATACACTATTTTAAAATGGTGACGTTGTAATTTTATTGGATCGAGTCAACAGGGTTTAAAAAAAAAAAAACACTGGTTATTGTAATATAATACTAAATGTAACACTTAGAGGCCGTTTCTAACCCCGCGTTCACACTAGCAGGTGACTAGCTGCTCATATTTGGTCTCTTGTGAGTTCTTGTTGCTTGTGGGAGTGGCTTGTCCACCATTTTCTGTTAGCTTTGATATGAAACAATAGTAGTAGTAGCTATATACAGCATATACACTATAGTAGTAGCTATATATAGCTTGTAACGCTGACTAGTTCAATAATTAATTGGCGCACTAATCAGCGTGCGCTGCTTAAAAGTGAGCTAACCGTACTAGCTACGTGCACTCATCACACCCACCAACGATCTCTGCTACTTCCTTCCAAGCTTTATTTTTCTTCGTAACATCTCTATACACGTTTAATGAGAAGTCGTGTACGACAGGAGAAGATAAAAACATATCTCACCTGAGGAAGTACTCCAGCTGGCTGTACAGGTATCTGATTAGCGAACGGCGTGCGATGATCTCAGCGTGACAGTCGTTTAACGCCAGGCCTCGGTCACTCATGTACTCGCCGTTTATGCACTTGGTTCCCGTGGAAACGCAGATCACCTGTGCGTCCTTCACATCAATCCCTAAACATTGTACATAAGTGAAATGAAATGAAATATACAGCAAAAAACTTTTTTTTCCAAAGTGAAAACAACCTAGAACACTTTTCATTTCTCAGCTGGATAGATTTTCGTAAACTGTTCGTATGTGAATTTACACCTGAAATGTGGTATTCATGAATTAGTTGAAAAAAAAAAAGAAAGTAATAGCGCCCTATAAAAGTAGGAGGAGTTAGCGTGAGTTAGCGTGTGTCTACGGTAGCTGATGCACTGCAGTGGCTGAGCTGCGTTACTGGAAGATTTAGCATAGCCACACTCTATCACCGTTCAGTTGCCATTTTGTCTCTTTTAGCTCTTCGTGTGAGCATTTTTGCCTTTTATGGAGATTTGTGGGCGTGGCTAAATGTAAATCAGTTGTGTCGTGAACACCCTCTGTAATTTATGGCATTTGCGAGAAAATCAGCGAAACTTATGTGAATCTCTTTGGAACATTTCATTTGGTTTGGCCACACAGACATCTACACACAATTTTATTATGTGCTTGATGTGTATGTGTGTGTTTGTTTGTGTGTGTGTGTGTGTGTGTGTGTGTGTTTGTATACCTGTTGTCATAACAACACCAGCGAGGACTTTCCGTCGTGCGTGAGGTGATATGAAGTTGTCCGTCAGCTCGCTGAACTTTTCCACCACCAGTCGAGACACTGCATCTGCCAGGACCTGACACACACACACACACACACACACACACACACACACACACACACGCTAGTATAGGCAGGAAGATGACAGTGATGTGCTTCCTGTTTTAGCGGTGCACTCTATTCTCTCTGATGGTAATTAAGATTAGTTTCTCTCTAACGTTGTTGCTGTGGGTGAAATGGATGGATTATAGACGGCGGATTATCAGACGTGTAAATAAACACTGAATACGAACGGAAAGCTTAAGGGCTTTAATGTCTTGCGTACAAAGCCACTTCAATCACTATTACGCTCTGATTTAATTAATATCACACTAATGAAGATTGACAGGAGCTTTTTAACGAGGGTGAATGTCGGATCAACAAAGCCACTGATGCAAACAATTCACTGAATAATAAAGGAATTTACTGTAGCAGGAATATCGGGGGCCAAAACTTATCTGACAAAAGAAAGAGGCTATAAAATAAAATACAGCGTGATGGAACACAGCGTTTCCTACCTGATATTTAGAGTTAGAATTTAAGGTTTATTTAAGATTTTATCAGCTAGTGTTTAGGGCTAAGAAAGGTTAGGGTTTATAGTTTAGGGTTTACGGTGCATAAATTAACTTTATACTCTTATGTAGAATCAATAAAACTGTCTTTGTGCACTGGGATCTCAGGTGCTTGTCCTCACCTGCGGCAGGTGTAACTGCAGACCGTCTCTGGGTATGGGCTGTCTAGACGGCGTCTGGTCCAGTTGCATGTTGAAGAGACCTGAAAGTGCCGCCTGAGCCGCACGTGCCTTCGCCAGCTTCTTATTCCGGCCTGATCCCTGAAAAACCTGCGAGTCCACCGTTACAGCCATCACAAAGTTCTTAGCGTGGCTCTCTCCGCTCTCGGCCACAAACTCGTACCTGAGGCCTGGCCGCAATTCGTTGAGGATCATCACAGCGTTCTTGCCGTGGCCCACAAGGACTGGCTGAGGCACCGAAACAGGCGTCGAGCACTCGTTCCGAGGGTGCAGGGTTCCGTTGGTGCTGGAAATGGGGCAGAACAGATCGTGAGGTGTCTCAAATCCGTTAAAGAGAGCGTCTGGGAAATCGGCTTGGTCCGAGGTGAAGTCTGTGTTGATGCTAAATGTGCGGCCCATGGCCACGTGAGCTTCGGAGGCGTTGGGGAACTGGACGAAAGAGCGCAGCGCCTTTTCCGCCGCACTCAGCTTGGCCTTCTTCTTCGTGGGTCCCGACCCCTCGAAGCGCTGCCCGTTGACCTCCACGCTCATGGCGAAGACCGGAGCGTGCACAGGCCCCGTCTGGGACAGGAGTTTGTACTGGAGGCCCGGTTTGATCTCATTCAGCTGCATGAGCGCATTCTTCGGCAACATCGGACCTGGCGCTTTCTTGCGCCTCTTGGGACGGAATTTGGAGTGGGCGTGGCCTCGGTTGCCCTCCTCCAGTGGCCTCTTGCGTCTCGACCCCAGCGGTGCATTCCTATTGGCTGTTTGTAGCCCCGCCTTGGACGAAAAGTTATCCAGATTGCGGTTCTCTTTAACGTCGGTGCCGCATGAACCTGTGACGCCCAGGGAGAGCAACTTACAACGCCTTCGACGCAGGATCTTGTAAATGTAAAATTTAGAGCTTGGATCATCTCTGCTTTGCAACCAAGTCAAGATGATGTGAGTTCTTTTTTAAAAAAAATAAAAAAATATCGAAACTACACAATATTCAAGCGATCTTTATAGACTCAGGAGCTGGAATGTTGGAGAATGTTACTTGTACAACTATCAAAGTTGTTATTTTACTGTATTGTCTGTACTGTGAGTGTTGCCTCGTTGTACAAGTTGCATTCAAGTACGTTTTTTAAATTTTTTTTTATTTTATTGCTCTGCATCTAAAACTGCACTTTAAACTCCTTGTCGAAAATTGGATCCAACTAGCTACAAGGCAGCTAGCTAGAGGAGAATAGTTAGATAGCTAGGTATTTTATGTACTAATCATATTGTTGCATTATTTGCACAAATGTTTTTAGTTATCAAATGTCATGGTAATGAAGCCTTAGTGGTGTAATCTGGTTTAGTGTTTGTCCCGTTAGTGCTGCATTGTTTCCTGAGCTGTATGTTCTTCCTTACCACGAAATCGAGACACAAAAACAAAGTTTAACGCTGCGTCCTCGTCATTCGTAACTTACGCTACGACAATCCTAGTGTGGCTTCGGTGTTTTCAGAGACACAGGATATCGATGCGTACCACATGAGCTGCCAAAAATACCTGCACACTTACCGCCGTAATTACACTAATATACTAATTTACTAATAAATGAACTCGCGTGGAAAAGTTTTTTTTTTTTACAGAAAGCCACATCATCAGGTGCAAAGCTGAGCGCAAATTTGTAACATTTATAACATCCTGCAGCAAAAGCTCGTTAGGTTACTTCTTTTGGGGCTCGAGGATACAAAATAAAGAGAGAGAATATAAGAGGGGGGATGAGAAGAAAAGAGAGAGAGAGAGAGAGAGAGAGAGAGAGAAGGCTAGAGGAGGTATCAGGAGTTAAAGGTGGATTGTTGTCAAGGTCAGGGTTTATCCTTGTAAACAAATAACTATAATAAACAATCACCACAACGTTAAAGAGAAACAAGACATGATAAGCGTACGATACGTTTAGGATTTTTGATTTTCTTTCATTAAGAAGCATTTAAGTGCGTATGAGGTCGTCACTGGAGGTTAAATTTAATACGTTTGAATTGAAGTTAATTTATTTATAAAGGCAAATAGGAGAAATCTAACTGGCACAAAGGAATCAAAACAATGTAATTAGTAAGACAAGCAATAAAGTGTGCGCACACACACACACACACACACACACACACATCAAATAAGAGATGTCTTTCTGCGTCCGTCTCAAATACGACCCTCCCGTACGCCACAATTCTGGATTCTGATTGGTCAAACGGTGTTGATTAGTTTTCCATAACAGCAGCTCTGACACTTTTGCAGGTTTCTAATACGTTATCGTTTCTATAGTAACAGCTCATTTGCAGGAACTTGTACAGCAAATAAATGGGCTGTGAAGTTTTCGGTAAGGAGACATTTATTAACATCAATACTGATGGAAGGAGTCTCCAGTGTCAGCACTTTGTAACAGTCAGAGGTAAAGCTGTAACTTCAAGTTTTCTGACATCTTCAGGACAGAGGAGTTGTTTTTTTTGTCTTATTAACTTTAAGAGAGAGAGGAAAAAGAGAGGCCGGTAAGTAAATGACTATAAATGGATGAAAAGTATGATGTGTCGTTATTTAAAAGATAAAAAAAAATTTAATCACTGGCAAATTGCTGTGGAATAAGAGGAATAAAACAGGGAGGATGATGGATGTCTGACCACTTACTCATACTCTCGTCTTCATCCACATCCACGCCGTGAAATGTCTGTGGATTCCGAGTGTGACCTACAGAGAGAGAGAGAGAGACAGAGAGAGAGAGAGAGAGAGAGAGAGATATTGAACATAACCGTTAGGTGTGTGTATGAGTGATGTGAGTGTAATGTGATCTTCGGAAAGGCGTGACCATCAGACGATCTGTACGGCTTTGAGGGCGGGGCTTCTGGGGCTCGGGGGTAAGGTCACACATAACAGCCCCATAACAAAGCTCATTAAATTTAGCAGCTGAATCTGTGTGTGTGTGTGTGTGTTTGTGTGTGTGTGTGTGTCTGTGTCTGAGATCAGCTGCAGCTGTAAAATCTTTGTGACAGCTCTAATCCAGCGCGGTCCTGCAGCCGAGTGCTGGGTGTGTGTCTGTTTAACTCGCTGATCAAACCGTTTCAGCACATTAGACACGCGCTGATAATCGGTGTAGCAATATATTGTGATATTTAATATGCAGCTTCACGTTATCAGGCACGTCAACGTAGAGAAGAACGTAGAGAACATTAAGGGAAGGAGTCTCCAGTGTCAGCGCTTTGTAACCGTCAATAAGTTTTCTTCAGGACAGAGGAGTTTACGCTTCATGGGTTCTCTGTGGTTTTTTGTCTTATTAACTTCAAGAGAGAGAAGAAAGAGAGGCTGGTGAGGGAACGACTGTTTATAGCTGCTATAACGGAAGTGACACCAGGAACAGGAACTGATCTGTCTCATGGACGTTCCACAACATTAAATGTAACTATAAGCAGATAAAAACTAGAGATGGCACCGATCTGATACCCAGGGTCAATATTGGGCCGATACCAGCAGAAAATGGTGCATCAGATATCGGTAACAAATGGAAAAGATCGGAATTGGATTTGGAAAAGAAATGTATTTTTGGAACTGGAAATTTTCGCATATGAAGAGACTTCACTGTTTTTTTTCTTTTGTTAAGATTTTATTTTATTTATATTTAATACTTTATTATACTTTATTATATTTACAATGTAAATGATTTTGGTGTGAAAGACTTGGGATGACAGTTAAGTGCCTCAGTAAAAAAAAAAACATTTTAAAGCTTAGTATATTAAAAAAAAAAAAAAAAAAAAAAAACAGTATCAGATGGATATCGGTGGCGGCTGATACTTAAGGTTTCAGTATCGGAAAAGTAAAGAAAATGAGGTATTGTGTCATCTCTGATTAAAAGTCATACTATAATACATTTTTTAAAAATGTAATTGTTGGTAAGTTACTGTGGTATAGGAGGAATAAAACACTTGTGGATGTGTTGTTACAAGAAAGTATTTATATTTATGTTTATATTTATATAAACTAATATTTTGAAGTCACATTCAAACAAGCCACATTTACTTTTAGTGTGTACGTGTCATTTTAGTCTTCTGATACGCTGCACTAGTGTAGGAAATCAGCAATAAAACAAATTCTCTGTCCATCTGCCTCCACTCTTTCCTCAACAACATCGAGTGACTGACTGAATAACGAGCAGAAACCAAAATGTGAAAGCTTGGACTGGCAGAAAATTCAAAATATCCATTTGGGGTCGTTTGCCCAAAAAGTCCCGTCTCAGAGAAAGAGAGAGAGAGAGAGAGAGAGAGATGGAGGGAAATGTAATGCTGTTTATCTCGTTCACTTTGACTCACTTGACTATTCAGTATGTCCGACGTGTAAACTTTCTTCTCCCCACCACGCGTTCATCCTCTGGCTGCTGAGATCAGGGACATTCCACTGGTTAAGATTCTACACTAGTGAGAGGTTGAGGTTTGTTTTTTTTTTTTCAACATAAGTAAAAAGTTCAGTGCAAATTTACTTTGAACTTGCAGTTTATAAACGTAAAATAATCTCAGAAATCACCCGCAGACACAAACTGCAAAGCTCACTGTAAAATCAGCCGCTCCGTGTGGCCTTTCATCAGCGCTTAACGCTTCTTAAAGCTCACGATCCCTCATGAATTCATCAGTAATGAATTATTTTGCACGAGTGGCTCGTTGTGTTTTATTTAGCGTCAGAGGATTACAAGCATTAATCACAGAGTTTCCTTTAATACTGTTTTCCTTATTAATGACACAAACACAGCAGGCCTCTATAAGAACTGCTAAAAATAAAGTAAGCATGAAATTAAAGAGCTTTTCCACAAGAATTTCACAAGGAAGAGTCCACAAGGAAGAGTCCACAAGGAAGAGTTCACAAGGAAGAGTCCACAAGGAAGAGTTCACAAGGAAGAGTTCACAAGGAAGAGTTCACAAGGAAGAGTTCTTATTTAAAAAAAAGCAAGCTTTGAAACCATGAGATGATGGAAGTCTGTCATGAAGCTTCAGGAAGTCCCACTAAATCCTTACTGCTTTCTCATGAGGTTAATGTTAATAATGTTAATAAACAGAATAATGGCTGAAGTTCCATCTTCTCCTCTTAGTGGGCGGGGCTAATTGCGTGTAATGCGTGTGTAAGCTCCGCCCACACCAATCACAACGCTGATGTTGCTTTTAATTAAATCTTTGCTTTTACAATTCTGATTCTTGCCTCTTGTGTAAGGAGTTTCAGACTGAAAGCTGTCAATCAAGCGTGCTCATTAGAATATCAGACCACGCCCACTGGGACAGTTTTTAAACTTTGCTGGACATTTAATATAATAGTCAACTTTTATATCGCACATTGCACCTTGTTTATGAATCACTTAGTAAAAGTTGTGTGGAAATGTTCACTATAAATTTACAAATGCTGATTTTCTTCTTACTCACAATAAACACCAATCAGCTGCAAAAAGTGGATTTTGTGTGTGTGTGAGTGTGTGTGTGTGAGTGTGTGTGTGTGTGTGTGTTTAAAGAGTGTTTAAATGCCACAGAGAAGTCTAATTCTGATTCAAAGACTCATACATGTGAAAGAATATAGGAGTAATGATATAAGATGATATAATGTACGAAGTGCAGTTAAGGCTGCGTGATATGACGATATAATATCAATATCATGATAAATTGTGTTACAATATCAAATAATATAGAATATCAAACCTTTTCTTTTTTTTAAAAAAAAGGCAGTTATGAACTCTGATTAGAAGCAGCTGATTGGATGTTATTTATTCCTAGAATTTATTAAAATTATTAGAATTTATTTTTATATAAATTGTATACATAAAACTTTTCATAGTCATGCAACACTGCTGCTTTGCTGCCAGTTATTCAGCAAACCTCTATATACCATGATACATATCGTATATCACAGAAATGCCTTTCAGTATCGTGATACGATATTTGTGTCATATCGCCGCAATTCAGGATTAATTAATATGTAATTAGTAATATATTGTGTTGTCTTAATAACTGGGATTGTCATCTGAGCTACTACGATGCAAAACCCATCAGATTAAAATCACGAAGCGTGAATGCGGTTTTCCTAAAGAGCAGAGAGACGTAATCATCTCTGTATTAATGTGATTTGCAGCGATGCTGATGTGACTCTCGAGCTCGACTATCTGCAAGACTTATCATCCCTCCGATATATCAGTCCACCCACACACTAAGCACAGGACATACACTGTCTCCGTGTGCCGTATTCTACATCACTACCTGTTGCTACATGTACTGCTCTGAAAAGTAAAACAAAAACGTGATAAATTGCATTACAACACACTTTTCTGTGTAACACTTATCGACAACTCCGAGCAGGAAGTGTGAGATTTAAATAAAACTGTTTCTCTTATTATTAAATATTGTGATAAATACTGCATATTGTGAAAAGCATCATCACCACTATTTGCATCTCTCTCTCTCTCTCTCTCTCTCTCTCTCACACACACACACACACACACACACACACACACACACTCACACACACACACACGGCCGGTACCTTTACGTTCAGAGCGTTTTTTGCGTCTCCGTTTAGACCTGTGGCGGATCAGACAGAGGTACGACGTTGCCATGCTGCTGCAACACGACCGAGACATGAGGAAAGTCTGATACACACACACTCACTGTTATATACACTCTCCTCACACACACACACACACACACACACACGCACACACACACACACAGCTGCACACACCCTCCCACAGAGAGAGAGAGAGGGGCAGAGAAGCAAAGAGAGAAAGCGATAGAAAGTGAGACACAGTGAGAGAGAAAAGAGAGCAGGAGGGACAGACAGAGAAAGAGATACAGCTGAGAGAGAGAGAGAGAGAGAGAGAGAGATAGACAGACAGCGATAGAGAGTGAGACACAGAAGGAGAGACAAGAGAGTGTGAGGGACAGAGAGAGAAAGACATACAGTGTGAGAGAGACAGAGAGATAGAGAGGGAGAGAGAGAGGGAGAGAGAGAGAGACACTGAGAGTGTGACGTGGAGAAGAGAGGGAGAAAGAGAGTCAGAGAGACAAAGAGAGAGAGAGAGCGATGGAGAAGAGAGGAAGTAAGAGAGCCAGAGACAGAGACAAAGTGACAAAGAGGGACAGAGAGAGGAGGAGGAGAGAAAAAAGGGGAAATAATGAGGTTTATAGGTTTTAAAAGTGGCCACTTTTCTCTCTCTCTCTCTCTCTCTGTCTCCCGCACAATAAAAGAAAAGAAAGAAAAGAAAGGAAAGGAAAGGATTTGTTGAAATGTGCCAGAGTAAGTGTAAGGATTATTATTATTATTATTTTTATTATTATTATTATTATTATTATTATTATTATTATTATTATTATTATTATTATTATTATGCTGCCCCCAGTGGACACCTGCAGCACTGCACTACACACAGATTTGCTTAGAGTAAAAAATAACTAAATTAATAAAACGTACAAACTGAAAGTTCACTAAGAACCTTCATATTTGTTTTTCATCTGTTTTTGTCTATTTTTCAATCATTCAATCCATCTATTTTCTTAATAATATAAAATCTGTTAAGTATTCTTTTAAGACATTAACACAGTGCAACTTTATAGGTTTCAAATTATTTATCAGAGCAAAATACAACAGTTTGCTGTGTGCGGAATGTTGCACTGCTCTGTAAATGTGCACGATTTGTGCAAAAGCACTGAACAGTTGAAGTTCTGAAGTTTTAATAACATTATTACTGAGAACAGATATCATATCATCAATCTCAAAGGCTGATACTTCGAGCAGAAACTCCTGTATTATGGTACATGTATTATAACTTAATTTTTCCACAAATACAACAAAAGTATCTAAAATACATGTTAGTGTTTAAATCATTTAGATCTAAATCTAACTGAAGCAGGTATAAAGATACAGATATAAACTGCTTCTTCTCACTCAGCATTATTTCAGAATTGTATAAAATAAAGCAGAGTAAATCAGGTTTTACACCATCATCATCTTTACACAGTAAAGTCAGAGCAGTAAAGCCAACATGATGCTCTGTCATACAGTACAGCACCGGCAGGGGGCGGTGTGTGTGCGTGAGAAAGAGAGAGAGAGAGAGAGAGAGAGAGAGAGAGAATATGATCATGTGCTGATAAACATCTGACCACATGCACATTCCTAACAAGAACAAGCAGAAAAATGATTGCTGAACAGATCGGTGACGGTGGTGAGGAAAAACTCCCTGAGACATCATGAGGAAGAAGAAACCTTGAGAGGAACCAGACTCAGAAACGAACCCATCCTCATCTGGGTGACACTCAATAGTGCAATTATAAATAAATCCTTTCTATAACTGTGTGCTACAGAGTCAAAAAAGTACAGTTGTGTAACCAGGACCTTATTAGCTACTTATGAGTGTGAGCACCAGAGTCATTTCTGAATGTATTATAGTTTTAACGTAAAGTCTGTTGTCTCTAAGTGAAGTTATTAACTGTTCAGTGATGGAGACTTGAGTGCAGACTTGAGCAGTTGCAGTCCTGAGGCTATCCAAGGAAGAACATCCACAGCCATCTTTACAGTTTCTATGTGGCACCATCCACAGTAATCTCATGGTGATCTCAGCAGATTTTGATAAATCTTACCTTCTTCTTTCGGCCGCTCCCGTTAGGGGTCGCCACAGCGGGTCACGCGTCTCCATTATGGAGATCCCTTATAATCCGGATGCACTTCCTGACACAACTTTCCCATTTTATCCGGGTTTGGGATCGGCACTGAGAGTGCACTAGCTTGTACTACCACAGTGGCAGGGTTTGGAGCCCAGCGTGAGGCTCAAACCCACAATCCTGAGATTAAATCTTACGTAATGCACCTTTAATTATTTGTCTATTATTGGCGAAGACCGGATAAACTGATACAGATGTAAATAAGGAAGGAGAAGACAGTGTGGAAATGATTCAGTGTTCGATGCATATAGAGGAATGCTTTATTAAATACGAAGTCGGAGTGTAAAGCCGTAAAGCGTTTTAATAAAAGTGATAAAGATTTTAGATCTAGATTGTTCCGTAAGTCACGTCTAACATTTCTAACATTCAGTAAATGTTTAAAGTACATGGCCAATAAAATGAAAAGTTCGTGTTCATATTTCTCTTAATTATTGTCACACAGCTGTTATGATATTTTGATAAATTACAGTAACTACATCAAAAGCGTCGCTCGCTTCTGCGCATTTGTGCATCAAGCCTCTGTGTAACATGCTGTAATTTATACTCGTTAACCTAAACTTGTTAACCTAAACTCGTTAACCTAAACTCGTTAACCTAAACTCGTTAACGTTGTTTTAACAAAACCATTGACTTGCCTTTTTTCCTGTTAGTTATAGCATATTAATGAGGTGCATTGTGGGATAAAGAGGGGATTAAGACTAGAGCTGGGCGATATGACAAAAATATTATATTCACAATATTGTAAGACGTTTGTACGATATCTATCACGAGATATAATTTAGCTAACGAACAACCGGCGAAAGAAAAGTGCTGCATTAAAACTGTTACACTGAGTTTGATATTACTTTTAATTAATGTCTACAAATGCTACATTCTAATGCTGAAAATTTGTTTAAAAAATGTACAACTTTAAAGATTAAATAAATCAACTGCTTCCATTTTGTTTATAATTAAAAAAAAAACATAAAGTTATGATTTTCACAATATAGAAGATATCTTCAGAAAAGAGTACCGTGACATAATTTATCACGATATCACTATAATATCGTCGTATCATCTGCCAGCCTTGACTGAGAGACTTTCAAACGCTTTATCATGAGCTAAAATGTGGTTTCGATCCGTCGGACTCGTCAGAGGAATATCAGTCTTTAGATGTACATCACATTTACACACATTCTACATCCTCAGTTTCATAAATGATTTCTACATCACTTCTCTAGAGCGCTCCTCTTTAGAGCTTCTTTTCTTCTTTTGACTTTTTCTAACAGCTGCAATAACAAGTGATTAAGTTTGCCCTCTGTCTCTCTCTCTCTCTCTCTCTCTCTCACACACACACACACACACACACACACACTCACTCACACACACACACACACACACACAGAATGGCTGACCTCAGATCTCAGTTGTAACTTCAGCTTTCCCCAGGGTCTCATCCACCAACACTGAGATCTGAGATGAAGATAAAAGCTGTGTGTGTGTGAGTGTGTGTGAGTGTGTGTGCGAGTGGGTGTGAGTGTGTGCGTGTGTGTGTGTATGAGTGTGTGTGTGTGAGTGTGTGTGTGTGTGTGTGTGTGTGTGTGTGTGTGTGGCTGGAGAGAAGGATTTGATTTGATTTGTAGCCTACTGTAAATAACGGTCAGTAAAACTACAAGGAAAAAGCAAAAACATTGGTACTATTATACTACACACTACACTATAGCGTATAATGAGTAAGTAATAAAACACTGTGTGTGTGGTGCTGTTATAGGAAACTAATCAACAATTGGGTGGTATGATGAATGAGTTCCTTGTAACACACAGAAGATGATTATTTTCCTATAACTGCACATCCCAATCTGTTTTATTCCTCTCATACCACAGTGATTTGCCAATGATTAAATTTTTTTTTTAGTAATTTAAGAACACACTGGACTTTTTATCCATTTATAGTTACATTTAATGTTGCGTCCACAAAACAAGCTCTCGCTTATGTTATAGCAGCTATAAACAGTCGTTCCGTCACCAGTCTCTCTTTTTTCTTGTTACCAAGTTACCAAGAAATGACAAAGCGTAAACTCCTCTGTCCTGAAGATGTCAGAAAGTTCCAGCTTTACCTCTGACTGTTACAAAGCGCTGACACTGGAGACTCCTTCCACAAATCTTAATTAAACGTCTCCTTACATCGCAACGATTACGTGTCTTTTATTAGGTTTATGCGAAGCGCCTGCCGTACGAGTCTCCGTGAATGAGCTGTTGCTATAGAAACGATAACGTATCAGAACGAGCGCATTAATTATAAATAAACCTGTGAGTTGCAGCTGCACTACTGTCAGAGCTGCTGTTATAGAAAATTAATCAACACCTTCTGACCAATCACAATCGAGAACTCGATCTGAGCACACAGCGAGGGTGCGGTTCGGATTAAACACTTTATTTAAACACTTTATTTAAACACTTTATTTCTGCTTCTCTAGGCGAAGTCTGTAATAAAATTGTCCTCCGTGACAAAACTCTCACATCTCTGAGAGGCTGGACAGGAAACTTCTGTTTCCATAAACCAGGATTTTATTTTATTTTATAATATATAATTTTATAATTTTATTTATAGAACAGTGTAAAAATGACAATGTGTTCTATGTAGCGATAAATTAAAAAACAAAAAAAAAAAGTCTGTTTAATCAGATTAACCCTCTACTGCACACATTCATCTTCAATAAGCGCTTTATTCCATCACAGGGCACCACACACACACACACACACACACACACACACACACACACACACACACACACACTCTTTCACACACTCTTTAACAATGTTGTGTAACCAATCTTTAAATTTAAATTTCTTTAAAGTTTTCTTTAAATGCTCAAAAAAAAAAAAATCCAGATAAATGGCATGTTGCCAATTGGCAACAGTGTGCAGTAGAGGGTTAATTAAACTTCTGAGACAAAGTGACTTTTTTTTTTTTTTTTTAAGAAACTCCTGAAGTGTGCAATATCACATGACTGTTTTAAGAAACTGTTTAGGAAATGTCTGGATGTTCAGCAAAAGACGATTAAACAGTAGAAGTCGAGTAGAACGTGCAGAAATGTTCTCCTACGTGAGAGGCAACATCTGCTGAGAAACTGAAATGATATCAGAGTGTCAGTGTGTCGATAAAGAGGCAGGATTCAGGGCTGGAACTGTTTCAGGGATGAAGAGAGAAACGACGACGCTGACGAAGTGCACGGAAAAAGCTTACAGAACTCGTGCCTCCATTTTCTCAACACATCGATTTAGACGTAATGACCAGTGAATAAACTTCAACAACTTCAACAGAAACATCACAGTCTGTAAAAACACTTTTAAACACATACATCCTGACGCTGGACGCTGAAGATAAACCCTGCAGCCATTAACCGTTTCTCCGACGAGGCTTTTGCGTCATTTAGCTTTCGAGGACTGATGAATTTGATCCCTACCTGTTTTCTCATCACTTCACTCTGAGATCTTCTCCTGTCCGCTCGTGTCACCATTTTTCTCCTAGCTCTTCGTTACACTTCAGGATATCGGGCTTCAAACATGATACTGACCTTCACCTGTCCTCAGGAGAGACGCTGCGCAGAATTATGGGATCGGCTTCTCCAGAAATGATCGCGTTAAAAGTTAAAACTTTGTCTAAAATAAAGAGTTTATCTCAGGAGCAGAGCTGGAGTCCACGCTCGCCCGGAGTGCAGCTCAGAGGAGGTAGATGAAGTGTGTCAGTTCACACAGACGTTTAATTTACATTTAACATATTTATATATTTACATATTTACATTTATAATCAGTTCTCAATCCCAACATAATGCATGGGTATTAAAGAAATAATTAATTAACTAATAAAATTAGTCAGAATATATATATATATTTATATATTTTTATCAGGAAAGCAGGACTGTGACTGATGCACAATATAAAAAAGTTTCACAACAGCAAACACACTAACAGCAATTAATCAAGATTTGATATTGTTATTAAATATATATATATATATATATATATATTTTAAATTAGCTAAATCCATTTAATTTAAAACATTCATACTAACGCTTTAGCATGTGGAGTTTCAAACAGGGTGTGTGTGTGTGCGTGTGTGTGTGTGTGTGTGTGCATATATAATAATTATAATATGTATAATTATTAAAAAAAGGAATATATAATCTATTCTAAAATATATTTAATATATACACAAATATATATTTTCATAACTTACTGAAAATCATAAATTTAAATATAATATTACATCATATAATTTTTATTTTAATGCTTAAATAGGAAGGAATATTCTTAATTAAATGTATTTTTTTTTAAATTACATTAATATAACATAAATATGTGTTTGATGATAAAGTTAAAAACATCATTTTAATATTATAGGCTTTAATGGATGAAATATAAAAATATATATTAGTATTATTATTCATATTTCTATTCTGGTAAAGACTTTTAATATTTTATATAAATATAAAACTACAGAAATCTCATTTAAAACGCCACGTACGCACCAATCATGTTTACAGTTTAGTAACGTTTATTTAATTCAGTGTAACGATGTCATTGATTCATCTATTCATATTTTTAGACGGCTATTCAGAAACATTTTTAAAGTATGTTAATTAAAAAACCTGATTTATGAGAGAAAAATATAATCGAATGACGCATTTAACGATCCTACGAAGCTAACCAGGGCTAATAAGCGATTATAAAACTATATTTAACTATATTTATAAAACTATATTTCGATTTTCAGAACAGGAAATGATTTATCATTATCATGGTCACTTCTGATGATCATCACTAGCTCTGTGGTTCTTTTCTGTTCTCTTGAGGAAAAAGTCTTTCATGATGACAGCTATTTACCTGAAATCTCTAGAAATCCATCCCATAATAAGCGTAAGAGTAAATCCTGATAAATGATTATGCAGTGATGGTGATTTTAAGACTTTAACTCTGTCCCCGGCTCGTGTTTAGCAGGTTTATTTGGGAGTGTGAATTCGAGGTAAAGAAAGAAAATGGGTCGATCGGTTTTATTTCAGCGAGTTTTATTTCGTCGTGTCTGTGATATAAATACGGATTTTAAAAATAGGATTACGCCGGTTCCCTAGGACATGCGCTCCTCCGCTCTGCCGTTTGTGTCCCTCGCTGTCTCTATTTTAATAATAATAAAAAAAAGCAGCGTGTCCTTTAATCCTGTCCTCCAAACGCAGCCTGCTCTGGATCACTGAGTCTCTGTGAATCATATGCAGGTTTTTATTTCGGTGTCTTCGTGACTGACCTACATGCAGCGAGTAAATAAAGCACTACGCTGTACTATAGTACAGACTCATTCACACTAACTTCACTTTAATCACTTTACAATCCGTTCCGAGAGCATGAGAGGAGCCGGGTTTGAGCTTCAACACACAATAGTCATCACATTTATCTTCTAACTAGGCTAAGAAGGTTTATATTAATGCGCTCGTTCTAATACGTTATCGTTTCTATAGTAACAGATCGTTCACAGGGACGCGTACGATGGACGCTCGACACAACAGACGGATAATAAACGGATAAACTTTATAGTTGATGTTTTTTTTTTTTATAAAGCAGACATTTAATGTGACATTTATGGAAGGAGTCTCCAGTGTCGGCGCTTTTTAACAGTCAAGGTGCTTTTGTAAAAACATGGGGAAAGTTTTCAGGACAGAGGAGTTTACGCTTTTTTTTGTAGTTTCTCTGTAACGTTTTTTTGTCTCTGTTGTTTTTTTTTTATTTGTCTTATTAACTTCTGAGAGAGAAAGAAAGAAAAGCTGGTGAAGGAACGACCGTTTATAGCTACTATAACGTAAGTGAGTGAGTGTCTTGCGGACGTTCCATGATGTTAACTATAAACTGTAACTATAACGATTTAACTATAAACTGTTAAAAGGACCGACGTGTCGTTCGTTAATAAATTAAACATTGTAGTTGTTGGGAAATCGCTGTGGTATAAGCGGAATAACACACTTTAGAACGTGCTGTTATACGGAAAAAAGTACTTATTATTATTTTCTTATTATTTATTATTGATTATTTTCGTATAACAACACACTAAACAACACACTAAAGCGTGTTACGTTTAAACCTACATTTCAACTGAAAAAAAAAAAAAAAGCACAAGTCAACAGGAAGTAGAGATTTTTCTTACACAGGAAATCACTTTATCCGCAGAGCGATCGCGAATAAAACACCCAAAGCCCAGACACGTAACGCTCGTCCCGAGGAAGCCGATATAGACAGAATCTTTGGATTTGTCCGTCCAAGGGGTGTTTATTTTTGGACAGAATTTAGGAGCAGGAAAGCCGTAATTCTGTTCAAGGAATAAAAGTTTATGGAAATTGTTTCTTTGACTTTGGATATATTTTTAGTCAATGTAATTAAAAAAAAATGCTGTTATGATAAAATGACCATCTGTGATCTAATAGACTAGTGGAGGACAAAAAGATTCGCGGGATGTGAAACAGAACGCAGACGAGACGCTACACGCTGCCGATATATCCGAGAGATAAAGTGATGAAGTGAGATGGACGCCGTGATATCGTCTTCACTGCACAGAACTCAAACCTGACCGGAACAGACGTGTGCTGATATTTCACCAGATTTCACCTCACCTCGATTTACACTGCTTTCTTATTTATATATCAGGGTTTAGGATCTTTATTATTATTATTATTATTGTTGTGATGATGATGTTGTGTAGAGAAAATGGTTTCCTCAGACCGCTCATTTCTAGAAAGAAATCTCAGCAGCGTCTCATTCGGGCCAAAATGAGGACGTTCGGGAGACGCGTGTCCTCGTGCCGTATCGCGATACGCGGCTCGGCTCACGAGGCTACGCTGGTCTACAGTAAGATGTTTCCATCCTGTCTGACTCCATCTTAACCTCAGCAGTTTCTCCTCCACGGCCGAGACTCAATACACACAGCAACAGAAAGTCACACAGTCCTGAATTAACACTGAACACAAAACATGACATGATGCTGTGCAAAAATAATGTCACAATACACTTTTTTAAAAAAAATTATTACTTCTACATAAACTAACTCTTATTGCTAAAAGTTACCCTCTTTTAAATTCCGCAAAAAAATATCCACATCTAATAATAATAATAAATAAACAAGATGTTTAATCGTTGATACGGTGCAGTTTTCTTAACGCAAGGTGACGTTTATTTAACATTCATGGAAGGAGTCTCTAGTGTCAGCGCCGCGTAACAGTCCGACGAAGTTTTCTGAGGAGTTTACGCTTTTTAAATTTTCTCAGTAACATGACAAGCTTATTAAATTTCAGAGAGAGAGAGAGAGAGAGAGAGAGAGAGAGAGAGAGAGAGAGAGAGAGAGAGAGATGCTGGCGAGGGAACAACTTTTTATAGCTGCCATAACGTAAGTGACAACATGTCTTATGGATGTTCAACAACGTTAAAAAGTAACTATAAATGGATAAAAAGTATGACATGTAACACTTCGGGATGTGAAAATAATCAACTCAAAAAAAAAAAAGATTACTTTAAGGAGCATTCTGGATCACGTCTGAACTTTGAGGAAAGAGAAGTTTGGGTGAAAACATTATGAGAAGAAGGATCAGCGTTTGATTTGTATCCAGAAGCAGCGATTATCAACGTGACAGCAACTTTCCTTTATTCAAGTTTCAATAAATCATTTTTTATTTTGTTTTTTGGTGCAAAAATCGACTCTTGCACTCTTGCAGCAGAGAAGATCCCTGACCTACAATGCTGAATTAGTTTAAACAGTGTTAAATGTATTTATTTATTAAAACACGGTATAGAAAGTGTGTGTGTGTGTGTGTGTGTGTGTGTGTGTGTCTTATCTGAGCCTGTGCATTCAAATAAACACTCAGACAGCACTCCGGATTTCATTCTGCACCATTTAGACGCGATCAGATTTCATTTTAAACGCATTTAGTGCTAAGTGAACACTTTTTAAACAGCCGTTAGTGCACATTACAGCCTGTAGTACGCGTTTCTGGTTTCCATGAACGCCGCTTACACGTTTATAACGCTTTAAATTTGATAGTAATAACGCTTTGTTGTTGTTTTTGTTGTTTTGTGTTGTTTTGTTTGGCGCGCGTGAGAGGAATCTGCAGTGCGCGCGCCTTCTGCCTCGCGCGACGGTTTTTTTTTTTTTTTTTAAAACCCGCTGCACGAGCGCCGCTGTGAAATTCTCACATTCTCCTCACCTCAGAAAATGAATGAATAAATCACTGACTGAATAAAGATAACTCACCGTTTACAGCGATTATAACCACTTTCTGACAGAAATCATCCGCTATTTCGTTAAATATTTACAATCTGATGATAATAATAATAATAAAACATGTATACTCACGGTACCTCTGAAGAGAAAGAAGGGCTCGAGACGTTTTTTATGAAGCTAAGCTAACACTTCCAGCGTCGCTGTCCACTCCTGTCAGATACACGACGCGTCAAAAAACATAATTTTTTTAATACTCATAAAAAAATAAAAGCAGATTGTTATTTGAGGATTCGATATATATCTTTACAGATGTAAAATTAGCGAAAATATGACCTGTGTGACATCAGGGAGCGTTTTATTTCTCAGGCGACTCGGTTAGTATGAAAGCTGCAGGACGTTGAAACGAGGGGGTGGGAACTCTGTCGCGCGCGGCTCAGCTGATTGGCCGAAAAGTGGGCGGGCTCTAAAACAAAGACGCATTCTTATTGGATGGTGATCGTATGACAGGTGCGTTGCGCCACGCTATTGGTTGGAGATGAGGCGCATACGTTTTAATTTTCTAAAGGCGGAAAAAAACCCTCTCACCTGTTCACTGTCACTGTGAAAGATAGATAGATTTGTCTTTTAAAATTAATTTTGTGATCAAATCTGTAACTGTATGATCAAATCTTGTTGAACAAGAACACTGAGGAGCAGCAAAGCATACCTAATGAATTATTCCGAATAGGTAATGAGGCCCGTCTAAGCACATTTGCATAAATTTGCATACTCTGAAAAAATAAAAAATCTGATATTTAACATAAAATATTAATTTCACCGTGAAAACGCTTTTAAGGGAACGACTTTTACAGAAAATGTTTGCTGGAAAGCCTTTTTTTTTCATTGTTTAATCAAGAAAATACCATAAAAAATAATTTTATACCATTTTAAAGCATAAACCGTCATCAAGACAACATTTTGAGAAATTCTTCAGTAATAAGCTACTAATTAGGAATAGGAATGCATATTTAACATTTCTTGAATATAGCTCATTTAGAAAGATGAGATTTATGGCTCCGAATATAGAAAAAAAAACGAGTTTTAAGAAAATACACAGTATGTATGACGTCATTGTGCCAAAGGGGAGGAGCTTAAAGTCTTCTTCCATCTTCCAAGTCTTCTATGATAATGCAGACGTCATAAGTGGACAAAAACTGTTGACTTTTTTTTTTCATATTTTTATTGCTACCTTTTAAGAAAAGGCATGTTATAGATTACATTTATTTAAAAAAATCTGTACTGTCTTGTTTTAATTAAAACCATGAAACCTAGGAAGGAAGCACGTGGTCATGTCATGAGCTTTAAAAATAGTCCAGTAGTGTTGGAAAATTGCACTATAATCTTTTCAGAGAGAGGGAAAGAGTGGAAAAACAGAACTATTCCCTGCCACTAACCACAGTTTCCTGTTTTACTGGAACCAACAGCAGGTGGGTCGCTATGTTTGCTCAATTGACGCACCTAAAATAGGTTACATTGACGCCATTGCATTGGGGAAAAAAAAAATCAAATGGCAGGTAGGTCAATATTTTGTCTATTAGAGAGCCATTTGCTTAGCATTTGCTTTCTAGGATTAATCAAGCAATTAGTTTAGCAAGTGAGAGAGGAAAAGTAGTAATCTCTTCTTTATTATTTCATCAGCTAAATCTCAAATGTCTCTTTATTCCCTATCCAAGTGTCCTACATAGTGTACAGCTCCTACTCTTTATATAAACTCCTTATATAAGTGTCCCACATAGCTTCTACTTTCATAATTAAATAACACTACCTCAGATTAAACATGAGGAATTAATAGAAGATGAGGAAAAAGACAGATTTGGAGCTTAGACTTGATACGTTATGTATAATTATCCCACAGCGCTGGTGAATTCTGGATTCTGATTGGTCAGAAGGTGTTGATTAATTTTGTATAATAGCAGCTCTGACAGTAGTGCAGCTGCAAATCACAGCTTTAATATGTTATCGTTGCTATAGTAACAGCTCATTCACAGGGACTCATACAGCGGACGCTCCACATACAAGAATTTTTAAAAAATCTGTGATATGGTGAAGTTTTCTTCAAGTAAGGAGGTATTTATTTAACGTTTATGGAAGGAGTCTCCAGTGTCAGTGCTTTTCTGACATCTTCACGACGGAGGGGTTTACGCTTTGCGGTTTCTCTGTAACAAGCTGCGACAAGCTGCGTTTTTCTTTTTATCGTATTAACTTCAAGAGCGAGAAAAAAAGAGAGGCTGGTGACAGAACGACTGTTTATAGCTGCAAGAACAAGAACCAACTTGTTTTACCAACATTAAATGTAACTATTAATAAGATAAAAAAGTATGATATCATTCTTTAATGAATAAAAAATTTTAATTGTTGGGAAAAAAATCACTGCGGCATAAGAGGAATAAAACACTTCGGGACATGCTGTTATAGGAAAATAATCAACTTCAGAGTGGTGCTAGTAACTCCGCTTCATTACACCACCCCATCGTTGATTGTTTTCCTTTAACAGCACCACGCATACTGTTTTATTAGTTTACAGTATAATACTACACTGTATATGTATTCCGTACATAAAGTCCATATTTTGACTTTTGATAAATAAATTAAAAATCATTTAAATAGCTTTTTGATTTGAATAAAGTACAGCGGCTCATTCTTGCTGCTCTGAGGTCAGTCTTGTGCTCGTTCCGATCTGATATCAGACCTACACTGTGTTAAGTTTGTGTTGCAGAAGACTGAACACTCAGTCGGAGTGTGGATTAAGAGCTGAAGCCGGAGATCAGTTTCTAACTGGGCGTTTTTGCGACACGACGTGCCGAGCTCTTGTTGCTCTGCCAACACGTCTCTGCTTCTGTCTGATGGTTTATTAATGAAAGCTAATGGCCTCTCTCAGTCTCTGCACTGTATCGATCACATTAGTCTATCAGGAGCCTAACGGGGCGTCAGAGTGATTCATCAGTCACCGCCGAGCCCCTTCAGTGCTGCGCCTCCAGCTCGGCTGCAGTGCACTTCCTGCTGTGATTCACCTCCGATCAACTCCTCAGATCGCCAACACGGCCGGCATGAGGATACAGTGGGTGTGGCAGAGCAGGAAAACACACTGAAGTGTTAGTGCAAGTACTGAGTGACTACACAAACCCGCAATCTCCCAACGATGCCACATCTGGCTGTTTTCGGGAGTCCAAGAGAGCAAAACTTTCTGTGCTTTCTGAGTGGGAGGGGCTTACTCTCTTTCTCCCTGTCAATCACAGCGACACTAGCCAATCGTAGGCATCTGTGAGCTCATGTATGCGGAAGAGGGCGGACAGCGCCGGTGTTATTCTGCACTCCATTGTATTCGGTAATTCCCAAGACGATTTTCCTGAGTTCAAATCAGTGCTTCCGTTCGGAATGCCCAGAGCACGGACATATCTGTATGGCTAGTCAGTGAATTTGATAAACATATAAAGAAGATCGACGCAAATAATATAAAATAGTTATCTTGTTCGTCTTTGCTTATAAAAACTGTTACAATGGTCTGATCACGTTAATAAAATTGGGCGGAAATCAATGTACTTCAGTTACAAATCGAACCTTACAAAGCTGTTAAAACACCTTTTCACAACACAAAAGCTACACACGAAGTGAAATCATGTTTACCAAGAGAGAGCTGTTTGTCGTGACCATGCGTTTAAATCTGAGAACTTTGGCCAAATTCCTGACTTGGAATTCCGAGTTGAATGAACATTCCGTTGCTCTTTGCCCTGTCGGAGATCGTGTGACATTCATATGGGAAAAATAATTATGCATGTGAGAAAATCACTTCTGAAAAATTAATACGTGAAAATAAATTAATTGTATAAAAAAGAACCACGTGTAAACTTCTCTTGCTGCTTGTAACGTGGCCGTCAATATTTTAGCAAAAACATTATAGAATGAAAGGAAATTTCTTGAACTTTCCCTTTAATATCAACACCTGGGAAGTGACTTTATGAACTATTTCTTTAATATTGCAATAATTTTTTGCAGAGCAGAAGAGATCATAGTCTTCTTCTCACAGTGGAACAGTCAGAGCCGTTTTAGTGCCGAGAAACATCTCGAAGTTCTTCTCTTTAATCTGAACTCGAGCACTGGGAATAATAATGGAAGAACTGGCAAAGACAGGGCTATATATCACACACACACACACACACACACACACACACACACACACAGTGACAGCAGAGACAGAGCGGCGCTCAGATCACACTGGGTGTCAGAGTGTGTGATTATGGAGGAGTCTGTCAGGAGGAAGTGGGCGGAGTTAACTCTGCTCATCTTCCTGTTTGAGGCGTTTCCTCAAGTGTTCACCAATCGCAGCGAGGGGGTTGGACTTGAAGGCGGAGTCTTTCATGGCTTCACTGAAGCGGGACGTTTCCATCTCACTGCAAATCAAAACACACAGAACTGTACGCTTAAAGACACACATACATACACGTACATACACACACACACATACACACGCACATACACACACACATACTCATGCACACACACACACACACACACACACACGCACACACACACACACATACGCACATACACACACACATACTCATGCACACACACACACACACACACACACGCGCACACACACACACATACGCACATACACACACACATACTCATGCACACACACACACACACACACACATACACACACACACACGCACACACACACGCACACACACACACACACATACGCACATACACGTACATACACACACATACATACACACGCACACACGCACATACACACACACACATACACATGCACATACATACACGTACATACACGTGCATACACGTGCACACACACATACACGTACATACACACGCACACGCACACAACTTTATATTTGTGTGTGTTTGTGTCTTACAGCAGTTTGCGTTTCTGCGCTGGCTTCATCTGACAGAAATCTGTGGGTTCTGCTTTCTTCTTCACCACACTGAGAGAGAGAGACAGAGAGATGAATAGAGAGACAGAGAGACGGATAGAGAGACAGAGAAAGAGAGAGAGAGAGAAACAGAGAGAAAGATACAGGGACAGAGAGAGAGAGACAGAGAGAGAGAGCGAGAGACAGATAGAGAGAGAGAGAGAAACAGAGAGAAAGATACAGGGACAGAGAGAGAGACAGAGAGAGAGAGAGCGAGAGACAGATAGAGAGAGAGAGAGAGAGAAAGAAGGAGTTGTTCAGATGTTAATGGATTTATTAAGATGTATTAAGATGTGTGTGAATGTTTACATCTGTGGAAGATTTTTAACAAACTTCCCTTTTATATGAATTAATTACTGCCGTTAATGTGATCATGTGATGTGATCCTTCTCTCCCATGTACTGTGTGTGTGTGTGTGTGTGTGTGTGTGTGTGTGTGTGTAGAAAAAAAAAAACAGTGTGTGCTATAACACACACCCTTTCTGTTTCTTGGAGGCGGGGGCTCTGATGAAGGGGTGGAGCTCAGGAAGTGCATCAGCCAATATCCTCATATCCCCGACGACGGGCGTGGCCTTGCGGCGTGCGAGCTCCGCCTGCTTCTCTCGGGCCAGTTTAATGGCGCTGATCTCTATCGAGAAACACAACGTGACTCAATTAAACGCACTTACGCAAATCCGTTCTAACAAGACTTTCAAGAGTGTTTCATTTCTGATGTGTCAAAATTCAACTGGGTGAATTTGGGTTTTCGACATAATACAGCAAACACACAATATTCTCATACTGTTGCTAGGCAACTAGGTGCTAGCTAGTAACTGGGGCTAATGTAGCTAGTTTATAATTTTTCATACGGACAGTGTGTGGAAACGAGACAGAACCATCTGGAACATCAACGTTTAGATTAACACTCAGATGTGTCGCTAAATTTCTGTACATTTAAAATGACACTGCGATCTCACTTAGCTTCGATCGCTAACTAAGCATCCAAGGGTTCCGTCATATTGAGAAACATCGACACTGGCAAACGACTAGCGACTAACGACTAACTCAGAGCTGTCAGAAAATTTGTGTTTCTTAGTCATGCTAATGCTACATCATAGGAGCACGAGCGCTAAGAGAGGAAAGTCGACTGTTCAGCCAAAAACGGCAGTTTTTCTCTCATGGACTCTCGGACACGAATAATTGTGAGATCATTGAGCTTCAAAATAATTCATAATCTCTCATCATTTATGATTACGGCTTCAGATTTCTAAAACGTGACTCTTCAGGCGAAACAGTTTGTCCCTTATTTGCAGTTTTTGTCCTTTATCGCGGTGTGTATCAGAACCAGCGCCGTGTCACAGAGGTCAGTTTGCGTTCCTGTGACAGTGAAATCGATTAACACGTCTCTAATAGCGGTGTGTGTGTGTGTGTGTGTGTGTGTGTGTGTGTTCGTCCTCCTGCTTCAGGCTGCACACACTCCAAATCTCCATTAAGTCCTGATGCTAATTACTGCAGCTGAAGCTTGTGTTACACGCTGCATCGACCAGCTCGCAGATTCTGTTTCTAATGAGCGCAGTTACGGGTAAAAGAGAACCACACACACACACACTCACACACACTCACACACACTCACACACACTCACACACACTCACACACACAGACTGGTGCAGAAATGTAGTAATTATTAAGAAATGTAGTAATTATTAATATAAATTTAAATAACTCAATACACCAGAATTCAAATTGATGAAACTCATATTTGTATTTAACTGTAAAAAAAAAACTCTAAATGAAATGTGTGTAATAGCTATAATTACCTCAAAATAAATATGTGTAATTCCTCATACTGGAACTAAACACGTAATAACTCTCAATTCAGAACTAAAGTAATAAAGTAAGTACAGTAATAACTAAAAAAATGTGAATTAAAGGTGTGTAATATTTCTAAAATCTGAATTAAAAGTGTGTAATATTTCTAATATCTGAATTAAAGGTGTGTAATAGCTCTAAAATCTGAATTAAAAGTAAGTAATATTTCTAAAATCTGAATTAAAGATGTGTAATAATTCTAAAATTTGAAGTAAAGAGGTGTAATAATTCTACAATCAAAATAAAACAGGTGTAATAACATTAAAACAGAACTGATTTGTGTTTAATAACTAAAATCAAAATTAAATGTGCGTAATAAATCCAAAATAAGGACTGAATGTACTTCATAATTCTAAATATTAACATTAATTTAATAATAATTCTAAAATCAGAATTAAAGGTGTGTACAACAACAACAACAACAAAAAGTTTTTTAAAAATGTTGTACTTTTAAATTATGCACTATTATGCAAAAGGTTTTAACTGTCAACATTTACTTTTTAAATGAAATGCAGACGAATAACCGTGTGGATGTGTACAGCGAGATGAAGGATGATAATCTCGCTCACTATCATGTGGAATTATCATTTCCTTCTACAGTTATATTTTGAAAGCGTGTGTAATACTTAATAATTACAATAATAATATTATATTCTTAAGGACACTCACTGTTGAGCCATCGCTCTCGTCTCTCCTTCATCTTCTCTTTCTTCGACTGCTGCTTCTTTTCCCCAACACCTGCAGGAACGATAGACAGATTATTACACGATACTAAAGCCGAGCAGGAACGACATGACAAATTCGTAATACAATAATCGTCTACACGATCTCTACTTCACAGCAGCGTGTCTGAAAGTGAAATCTGAGTTTGAATGTACAGTATAAAAATAGATTTATATTTTATATATACATTATGTACAGTCTAAAAACATAACACATTTTTTATCTTAAAAAAATCCTTATATAAATAAATATAAATGTATTAATATAAATATAAATGTACGTACGTATATATGGAAATATATTTATATTTATATTATATATTATGTACAGTATAGAAATATATTTATATTATATAAATATTTTGTGCAATATTAAAATATAAAAACACACATTTTTTTTAATCTATAAAAAAATCTTTATTCTAACACAAGACCAAATACAAAACAACAATCTGCACCATGGAAATGTCTTTTTAATTCATCAAACCTGGTTTGAGCAAATGCTAAATTTTACTCTCACATCCCTTGTTGTTGTTTTTTTTTGCTTTTTTTTTAAGCATATGCTAAAATCTGGTGTTTCAAAAGGTTTGTGAATAAACGTCACTTACGAACGTGCCGTCTTGAATCGCTGAGTCAAATCGCTGTTTGGTGTGTTGAATTGATTCGTTCTCAATTTACAAAAATGAATCGTGAGTGGAATCGAGTTGAACTGCTGCCAATCCAAACATTCACCTGTAGCTCAGTGAACAGCTAACATTAGCTAGCACAGAGCTACAGTAAACTACAGTAATACTTACAGTAACAATCAGCTGAAAATGTTAGAATTTTACTTTAGGTTTTATTTTTAGTTCTTTTTCATGTTAAATAATTCACTTTTGCTTTGTAGAGCTTAAATGAATGAATTATTAAACTAAACGCTTTTCACTGATGTATTTTTTGCTGTTTTGCTGCCAATATTTTAGTATTTATTAAAACAAATATTGTATCCTATGATTTTTTTTTTTTTTTTTTTGCAATATCAGCAGCCTCTAATCTGGATGGGAAAGCCCACTGCCAAAAAAAAATATGTATATATGATCCTTACCTATGATAACTTTTCCTGAAGTGCTCCAATTGGACCAGCTAGAATTTCACCTGGTTAGATTCCTGTATTGCTAGAATTTTGTGTAGTTAGATTTTTGTCCAGCTAGAAATTTGTCTAGTTGTGTAGTTAGTTTCATTTGTGTAAACTTTGCCTAGTTAAATTTTTATCTAGCTAATAATTTGTCTAGTTAGATTCTTGTGTAGTTAGTTTTATTTGTGTTAATTTTGTGTAGTTAGATTTTTGTCTAGCTGGACTTTTGTCTAATTAGGGATTTGTTTAGTTAAAATTTGGTGTAGTTAGATTTTTTCTAGCTAAAATTTGTTTAGTTAGATTTAGATTTTTGTCTAGTTAGAATTTTGTGTAGTTTTTCCATCTAATTTGTGCAGAGAGAATTTTGTGTAGTTAGGTTTATCTGTGTAAAATTTGTTGCTAGATTTGCATCTAGCTGGAATGTTGCATAGTTAGCTAGAATTTTGTCTAATTTTTGTGTTATTAGACGTTTGTCTAGTTGGGTTGTTGCCTGGTTAGAATTTTTGTTTAGGTAACAGTATTTCGAGTTGTGCACATTATTAACATTGTGTGTAGAATATTGTGGTGTATTGTATATAAGCACACACCTGTATACAACAAGAAGGAACTTTGTCCACTTTGTGCCTTGCATGCATGTGGAATGCTATTTTGTGGGAAAATTACAATCTGTAGGAAATACAGAGATAAGCATTTATAGAGGACGTGTGTGTGTGTGTGTGTGTGTGTGTGTTTCAGAGAAGTGTGTATAAATTAGCTTAACACACAAGTATGTCTGAATATCTGGTGATTAGCACAGTGTGTTATTGTAGCTGTGAGCAACTTCCTGATGCCGGATGACACTACACTATCAAAGAGCACAGGGTGTGTGTGTGCGTTTTGTGTGTGTGTGTGTGTGTGTGTGTGTGTGAGAGAGAGAGACATTAGGAAGTGACAAGGCCAAGAGTCAAGCAGTACATGATTAGCGGATGTGTGTGTGTGTGTGTTTGCAGTGTCCAAATGGTACCCAAATGCACAGTGTGATAATCTACTGGTGTGTGTGTGAGAGAGAGAGATAACATTTCCCACGTCTGTGCTGAAAGTAAACCCCTTGATGTCTAATAACCAGATATAACGGTGTACTTTCCTAAATGATCTCACACACACACACACACACACACAGAGCCTTAAGATCCCACATTCTATCTGAAACAAAGCCCCAGTTTAATCCCGTTCCAACTCATCCCATTCAGCCTCTTTAAAATTTACACCAAATTCTAATAATACAAAATCAGAAAAACCCCAAACAGCAAAAACTGTCTATTTAGTTTCCAATATCAGTTCCACAATATTTACCCTGTAAAGCAATAAAATTAGACAAAAGTAACAAAAGTCAAAGTGAAACTAGACTAAACATGCAAAAAAGAAACCAGCCAAAAATCATAACTAGACAAAATCACGCTACATTTAAAAAAAAAAACCAAATAAAATTTTACTACACAAAATTTATCCAATTGAAATTTTATCTAGATAAGTTTTAACCACACAAAATTCTAGCTAGAAAAAAACTAACTAGAAATCTAGCTGGATGAAGTCTAACAAAAATACAACTAGATAAAATTCTAATCAGACAAAAAAAACTAACTGGACAAAATTATATCACAAATTATAGACAAAAATGTAAGTAGAAAAAAATCTAGTTACACAAAAACCTAGCTTGGCCAAATATTTATCTAGACAAAATCTAACTAGAAAAAAACATTCTAGCAAGACAAAAAAGTAGCTAAACAAAATTAACTAAAAAAAAAAAACAATCTAGCTAGACAAAAATCTATCAGCCCAAATTTAGCTCAACAAAATTTTAGCTAGATTAAAAACCTAACCACATAAAATTCTATGGAGATAAAATCTCACTTGGCAAAAATCAAACTAGATCAATTTTAGCCTGTCAAAATTCCAACTAGACAAAAATTTTAAATAGTTAGGTATTAAACTAAACAAAATCTAGCAAGACAAAAATTCTAACTAAACCAAAATCAAACTATACAAATATCAAACTAGATAAGAAACTAAACTAAACACGGCACTGGGTTTATTCATTAGGAGTCAAATAGATTTGAACATTCGGTTTGGTGTCCAGATCAATCTGCAGGAAATCCCTCTTTCCACTCTGTGGCAGCTGTAGGATTAATGAGGTCACGTCACGTGCGGAAGGTCAAAGGTCAAACATCAGCAGAGACCTTTACTGATAGTGTTGAGTCACTGGTTAGTGTTCATAGTGCAGTGATTCAGAAAACCTTCATCTTTATCCACTGTCTCAGCTCCCGGAGTGATAAAGTGATGAAAAGTGTCCGTGTCTCACCACAGGCGTGTTTATGTGCTGTAGCGGTGTGATAAGAATCTCCACCCTCTCCTCGACATCCGAACCGCCCCCTCCATCCCCCCATCCACCCCCACCCACGCCTCCACCTCCACCTCCGCATCCCGCTCTCCCCACATCCTGCCCCGAGAGGCTATCGTCTTCCCAGAGCTGGCAGAAATGGACACGGCTCGATGAAGAACGGACGCGGCCTCGGCTCTATCCCTCCGTCTCTCAGGGGAGAGGAGTCGAGGGTTAACGAGGCGGTTTTTTTTAGGGTCACGATGAGACACCGATACTGCGATTAAAGAGAGGAACGCGTTCGGACTGTCAAAGCAGAGACGCAGGAGCATCGATCCGCACGAACGCAGAGTAACACACGAGGCAAATACACACACGAGCAGCAGCACATCGGCTGTCCATTCTGCAATAATAATAATAATAATAATAATAATAATAATAATAATAATAGTAATAATAGACATTTGAAATAAAATTAAGAAGAGTGAGTTCTTTTAAAGTGACTGCAGTAACAGTACAGATCAGAAATATTCATCTATAATATGTGAAGATACAGTAACACAAAATGTGAAAGTCTGGATAAGTGACTGAACCGCGTCAACAGTCAGCTTTAATGCTGAAATCTTAACGATTAGTTCACGGCGGTAAATAAGACAATATGACGTGATTGTATTTGTTTCGCAGTGACGTTTCACGTTATCACTTCAGACCAGAAGTCAGAAAAAATCTGGCACTTGAGTGAAACTAGAGATTCCTTCAGTAACATGTTACTACAGTTAAAGTACCTTACTTTAAAATTTTTACTGTACTTCAGTGTCAAAGGTCAGAAATACCGAGTTATTTTAATTATATTATTCTGACTAAACAAGATGGCGCGTGTCCACTGCACGAGGTGTAAATATTTCTCTCTGCTCCTTTCACTCATGATATCTTAGAACTCAAATAAATTATCTTCTTACTCAAGTTCTCATAAAAGGCATTGTGCATCGTGAGCTAAAAATATTTGTGAAGTATGAAGTCTATTTTTTAGCAGCACATTTTAGCAGGAACGCGTGTCACTGGACGCCTCTGTAAACAGACAGCCAGCTTTCTCGAGCGTGTTCAGATATTTTATCCCATCTCCTGCTTCATAGTGATAACTGCGAGAGATAACGAGTGACATGCGGAGGAAAGTAATGGAGTTAAAGTACAATAATTAGCTTTGGATTGGAACTAAAATGGAAATATTTTAATTAAGTAAAGCACAGATACACTATATGGCCAAAGGAATGTGTTTATATTGCAGTAATTATCTTCCATTTCACAAATCAGGGCAGTATCCAGGTGTGGAAGAGTAAAGGTGATGTCATGCATGCTGAATATTAAGCTATATTTTATTTATGAATAATTATACAGAAGCCAGAGAAACACACATTTACATTTACATTCGCATCTGCTGTTTCCATCAACAAACCCTAGCGTCTAATCTCTGTAACTCATCTGGCTATTATATTTATTATTTTTAAATGTACAGTTTTTTTTTTAACACCGTTCACGGTTCCTATTATAGGACTCCTAAATTAAAAAAATAAAAAATAAATAAATAAAATTAACAAATCAACCAATCAAAAATGTAATAAATAAATAAATAAATCCCTTAAAAGACCAAAAGAAAGAAACTGACTGAACAAACAATAAATAAACAAATAAATGCAGCTTTAAAATTAATTTAATAACAGCAAATAAATAACAACATGAAACTGAATTCACAACATAAGAAATTCTAAAAATATTTTTTTCTGAGATACAAAATATATAATGCATGAATTTACACAGTCTTATATTAATAATAAATTTTTAAAAAAGATATATTCAATTAATAAGACTCTCAAAACACACGTTATATAGATAGAGACATAAACAATCATTTAAGAACTGAAACTGTATTTATATCTTTGAAGAAAACATTGTGTTCTGAGATTCATATTAATTTAATGTATAATTAAAAAAAACTAACTATTAAATTGTATATTCATACATCTTATAATTTGCATACAAGAAAAGTATTTTTAGTCTTTAGGTTTTTTGTTATGTTGTGTAATTAGTTGTATGTTGTACAGAGACACACTTGTACTAAACGCATTAGTTACATGTGTGTGAGACTGTGTGTGTTGTTACGGGTCTCT
This sequence comes from Pangasianodon hypophthalmus, assembly GCF_027358585.1. Lineage (NCBI taxonomy): Eukaryota > Metazoa > Chordata > Actinopteri > Siluriformes > Pangasiidae > Pangasianodon > Pangasianodon hypophthalmus. The sequence continues at coordinate 18,560,654 of NC_069734.1, forward strand.
GCTGCCCTCTAGCGGTGGAGGAGCGCAGTGACACTGTAAACAGCAGCAGCACATCATCCATCCATCCATTCATCCATCCATCCATCTTCTGTAGCACTTATCCAATCCATCACAGAGCACAATCACACACACACACACACTACGGACAATTTAGAGATGCCAATCAGACTAGGACAGATGTCTTTGGACTGATGGAGGAAACTGAAGTACCCAGAGGAAACCCCTGAAGCACGGGGAGAACATGGGAGACCCTGGAGGTGCGAGGTAAACGTGCTAACCACTAAACCACCATGTCCCCCATAAACACATCAGTAATAATTAAAACCATTAATAACACTAAGTCAGTTAACTCAGTTAGTGTCTCACCTCGGGGCTGTTCCGCTGTCGGTTCCGCTGTCGGTTCCGCTGTCGGTTCCGCCGGAGGCTCAGAAACACTGAGAGTCTGAACCAGAGCTTCAGGAGGAATCACAGTACCAGCAAAAACCCCCTTGGGGAAGTTAAAGGCCTGTGTGTGGGGCAGAAAGAACTGATTTAACATCCAGTGACTAACCGTTCCCTTACCTTCCTGCTCACGACACAGACGTCACTGCAGAACTTTAAAGCTTCCTGAGAAATAAACTCTTTATTATTGTGGACTTTTCTCTGTACATTTTCCTTCCTGGAAAATATAACACGTCCCACAACCCAGCTGCAGTGCTCTTAAAGAAATATTCCTGATTGATTTTAATGTCTCAGGCTGAACATAAGTAAGTAAGAAGTCTATCAAATATGTAAATCAGCAGAATGAAAAGATTTTAATCATATAAACAATTGGAAAAAGAAAGTGTCCCTGCATTTTATGTCACTGGGGGTCAAAGTTCAGAAGAATGAACACAGTGTGAAGAGCAGACAGGACACTCTATAAGTTATTAATTTAACTGTAAATGGTATTTTTGTTCCTGTTGATCATTTATATGTGACTGGATTTATATCTTTAAAATGATTTTTACATGATAAATAATGATTTAATTAAACGCTGGTGTGATTAATGATGGAAAGTTTGTCACTGGTGTAACGGCGTGTGTTTATGACACCAGAGACAAGTAATAACTCCACTGACTTAAAGTAATGGCACCACATTAAAGCTCGAAAAAACAGGTTACTCATTCAAAACATTATTCATTACACTCACAGTTTCCAAGCAGAATATGAAATATATAATTTTAAATTTTTGAGTATGACAGGAAGCGCCATCCTGCAAAGAAAGTCTGCTATAACTGATGGATTTGAAATGGATTATAATACATTATATTATCATACGTAGAGCACTTACTCAGGGAGGAAGGAGCTGAAACACAAATATATCAGACCCAGGAAATAAAGTTATTATTTCTACCCTCTATGATGAGCTGATGAGCTGAGATTCAACTTTATTGTTATTGTGACATTGTGACATGTACACAGACAATGCAATGCAACTGAAATGCAAAGAGCAATAAATATGACAAGTTAAATAAAAAGATTTACAGTTGAAATAAGGTGCAAGTAAAGATCTTAGTAGCTGTAAACTGTACAGTGATGCAGAAAAGTGCAATAGTCCTTGCAAATAGTAAATAGTCCTTGTGCAAATAGAGCAATTTTTTAAATATATATATATATATAGAGTGCTCTATTTATCCATATAAGAGAAAAACAGCTCCTAAACATCTCCTTATTAAATAAAGTCCATCATATTTTATCCTAGATAATACATTTATAAAGAAATAAGGGAATTAGATGGATAGATAAATGGATAGATGTAATTTGTACACCCTATGTAGTGCACTTATGTATATACAGGAATAAGTTTAACATTAATCTACACACTCACCTTCAGGTCTCTGGGTTTTTTTCGTGTTTCTGGTTTTGTAGTGATGTTTAAAGGTAACCTGGGTGTCTTTTCCACATTAGTTTCCAGACTTAATGACGTTTTTTCCTTCCCAGGATTTATCTTCACAGCGTCGTGGTGAAGTTTCTGTCGCACGCGCTTTATTTTCCCCACCATTTTGTTTTTTGTTTGTGTTTGTGTTTATAAATGACACAGCAGGTGTGAAATGTCGCTCCCCTGCTCCAGCGTGTGCTGCTCTTCACTCACAACGTGTTCAGATTAAACTTTCTGTGGTTTCATCACAAATCACTCCAGGGTTTGTTGTAAAGTGCACTTCATAGTGAGCAGCAGCTGTTATAGTAACTCGAGTGTAGTGCGCTAATGTAGTGACTCCGGAGATAGTTTGGAGCTTCTGCTGCTGCAGTCACAACTTCCGTGTTTGCGCTGCGACGGTAAAAAGTGTCCGGAGTAAATCGGAGTCTGTGACTTCGGTTCCTGCGCCATAATATTCCGCTTCCGGTTAAAATTCAATTAAAATGTATTTCCATAATTTAAATAGTTAATTATATTTACAGTTGAAAATAAATAGTAGTATATTATACCAATTTGGCCTCTTAGATAGATAGATAAGCAACTATTTAAATATAGAAGCAAATAGATAGATAGATAGATAGATAGATAGCTGAAGACTGGAAAAGCAGGTGATTTTATTTCTAATCTTCAGCTGTACAGTTTCAGTGAGTTTGTGCTCATGAGAGCCTCAGATTCATGTTCTTGTCTGACAGGAGAGGAACCTGATGTGGTCTTCTGCTGTTGGAGCTCATCCTCCTCAAGGTTTGATGTATTGTACAGTCTGAGATGCTTTTCTGCTCACCACAGATGTAAAGAGTGATTATTTGAGTTACTGTAGACTTCCTGTCAGCTCAGACCAGTCTGCTCATTCTCCTCTGACTCATTTTCCTCATTCAGTGTTTTTTTGTTTTTTGCACCACTCTGTGTAAACTCTCGAGAGTGTTGTGTGTGAAAATCCAGGAGATCTGCAGTTTCTGAAAAACTCAAACCAGCCCATCAGCACCAACAGCCATGCTACAGTTACAGAGTCACAGAGATCACACTTTTCCTCATTCTGATGTTTGATGTGAACATTACCTGAAGCTCTTGACCTGCATCTGTATGATTTTTAATGTTGTTCTGCTACCACATGATTGGCTGATTGGATAACCTGGTGTACAGGTGCTCCTAATAAAGTGGATGATGAGTGTAGATAGCTAGATAGATAAGCAAGCAAATATATAAATACATGAGCAAAAAAATAAGCAAATCATCAAATAAATAAGAAATAAACAACTAAATTCTCACTGCAATTCTAGTGCTGTATGATTATATGTGTTTGTGTTATTTCTTACTAATATAAGTTAGAATCCCCAAATAAATATTATATATATATAATATATATATATATATATTCTAATGAAGAAAAAAAATCAACCTAAAATCTGAATCTGGCTGCTGAACATAAATAATGTAGCTAAAGAGACGTTGCTAACATCATCATGACGTAAAAGTTAAACGGACAAATCACAGACACATACTCAAAACGGTCTTTATTCTCGGCTGCGTGTGGCAATGATCACGTGAACACGTGGAGTCACGTCTGTACAAACAGCAGGTTTACGGTTTACTGTTCCTTTACGACGCTTTCCAATAAACCACAATAACAGCACAGTGTATAAAAAAATAATACTATTGACCAGCAGCGTGAGTTTACAAAATCAGAGCAGAAACTAGGAAACATTCCTATCAAAGGCCTTATCTATGTTCTGATATGATTTATTTATATGTTATAATTGTCTAAATCTTTTATCACTGTTTACGTACAGCACGTTAACATCATACTGAATTAGAATGAATCCAAATGCGTCAGAAAAATACGAAATATTTTTATATTACAGACTTTTATACCCAGGGCACAAAAACGCCACCGACTCAGGAACGAAACATAGTGGCAGCACTTTGTAATATCACAACATGGTGTAGAATTTAATATTATAGTATAGCACGTATCTTATTAATACTTAAGATCAGAACACTGCAGGAAAATAAAGTATTAGGGATTTTATGATTATGAATTATTATTATTAATACTAATGTTAGTGCTGTATAAAGGGTACAGGATGTGTTAGTATGTCCAGACATGATCGTGTGTCACTGTTTATGAGAAGAACGAACGCAATGTTTCATGATGTTTGTGAAAATGGCGTAAAAATTTATGCTAAGTGTAATTACAAATTACAGCGTCATTCTTTCTCGGTAACTGAAAATTGAAAATTGAGGGAAATGCCGATGTTACTAAGGTTTCTGCTGCTACTGTCTGTATAAACCACACAACAGCTACATGCTAAGTAGATACATCATTAGCATCATTACCTAGCTTATGCTCGGGGTCCCATGTTCCCCTGTTGCCTAGCAACAGTGTTCTCACGACATTGGTTATTCAATGTTAACATTTCAATGTTGTTCAAAATATTATAAATTATTAATTATTTAATTATCAAGTATTAATTAATTAGTTAATCAACCAAACAATCAGTCAACCAATCAATTAATTAGTTAATCAATCAATCAATCAATCAATTAGTTTTCGTCACGTAGCCGCCGGGACACACCGGTTGGTCCAGATAAAGTTATATAGCTAGTCGTAAGTCATGTGACCATATAGCGTAGAACTAAAATGTAAAAATGTTGTTTATCGCACTTTAGGTCTTCAAGAAAACCAAAAAAAGCATAAATTAGACCACACACTGCACAGTGCTGTAGAATAATCAACACTGGAATATTTTTCACGCAGTCTCCTGAATGTATAAGGGATTAAAAATAAGTTTTGGCGCACTATAATAACTCGTACATCTACAGAATGTAAAGCTATACAATAAAATATAGTTTTAACTTAAAAAAAAAAAAAAACATTAAAAAGCACCTGCTGCTGTTATGGTTCAGTGAGTGTGTGATAACGACGATGACTGTCGGATGAGTGGGAAGACTCGGAGTGTGTGTGTGTGTGTGTGTGTGCTCATCCCTCTGAGACGGCGTTTCGGCTCTGAGCAGGTGTTAAGTTGCTTCCTTAATCCTGATGTGAACGAAGAGTGAGGATGGAGGGATGCTGGTGCCGTCCTTGGACAGGAGGTGGATGTGACGATAACCTGAAATTAGAAATAAAATGAAACTATAAGACTAATTTAAACGTTAGAGTCGGGTACGGAACCGGTACGGAGTAGAACCGAACATGCGACATGCGTTTAGTTACATCAACAGCCAAATCACAAGCAAATAATTGTTTTTTTAGTGGAAAAAAAAACAATGCATCTTACTATATGCATTAATATGTATTCAGTGGCATATTTATATATACTGTATTCATTAATAAGCATAATTTGCTATATTTGTATATGCATTAATAAACATTCTTTGCCATATTAGATCCAGTATTAAAATATTTTTGGAGTGTGATTGTAAAACCAGGATGAGTACATGCACACACACACACACACACACACACACACACACACACACACACACACACACACACACACCTTGCTGTATACAGGAGAAAGGCAGTGTGTACTGTCCTACAAAGTCGTTCTTTGACGTTTTGTCGTAATCCTCCACCATGAAGCGCACCAGAGCCAGTTCAGGAACGTGAACGGTGAAGTTCAGCGTGTCGTTCCATATGGGGTTAAAACCTGCAGAGGGACAAAAACAAGGAATAATCATACACAGGATCATAATCAGTTTGAACTTAAAACAAATATACGACAAGAGAAACAAAGAGGATGTAAATAACAAACTAATTCAGGAACTAAAACAATCACAGGGAAATAAAATATCTTCTACAACTTAGACGCAACTTCTAACTCCTTCTGTGAATAAAGACTACAGTTCTCTCTGTATGTAGATCCCAGCCGTCAGTTTATATTCATATCAGCTTTATTAAATTAAGTTTGAAACATGGTGTGTTCTGTAGAATCAGCGTTATGAGTGTGTTGCTAAAGGACCGTTGTTTTCAATGTGGCGTGTCTCCTGTTTGGCCTGATCCTGAGGGACGCCGTGAATCTCCACTCGCACCAACGGGTCAATGATGGAGCCTTCCTTCAGGTTCACCTTGGGCAGCTGCTGACCGCTGATCACCTGCGCGCATGCGCACACACACACACACACACACACACGCACGCACACACACACACACACACACACTCATTTCACAGTTTACACTGCATGCTAAACTGCATATCAGTGTCATAATTAGAGATTAAGCAGAGATTAAGTTAAGTAATAAGTAGAGATTATTTTTCCTCAAGTTATTTTCATGTCATTTACTTCATTATGTTTTCCAAATGATACAAAATATATATCATTATGATTATTATAAGTATTTTTTAGAGATTACCTACCTCACTTAACACTAGAATAAACGACTGAAGCTCCATCAGCTGTTGGTGTACAGATTTTAGAATTAAGCTCAGTCTAAAAGACAACTGTACCTGTACGGTGAGAGTGAGAGGTGTGTACCCGGCTCGGTTCTGTGGGTGTTCCGGGTCGAACCGGTTCTCTGTGTGTCGCATGAACGGCGGCTTGAGCACATAACCACAGCGAGCGTTCTGACTGAACAGACCGTCGTTCAGATCCATCTCTACGCCGGCCGTCTGGAAGTTCAGAGCCACTGAGGGAAGAGGTTTTTTTTTTTTTATTAATTTATTAATTTACAATAAATAAGGCCATGTGTTACTGTACTAAATACTGTAAAGAGGCTGTGGTAGATATTACTTAACAAGGAATATTAAATAATACCACAAACAACACTATTCTAGAAACAGCATACAAGCATTTCTAGTAACAATAATCATTTCCATTTTTAGCACCAGATAAAAGATGATGGAAAAAAAACAAAGAGTCTCTTCTTGACTTGATTAAATCATCATCCTGATAATATTTTCCTGGAAGGGAGTTTTAAATCTGCTGAATGTTTGGAGAGGACCGAAGGCAGCTAGTGAGTCGGACTCACCGATTTGGCACCCTGCGTTCCACATCTCCTGTGGGTTGAAGTTGGAGGAGTCGGTCCTCAGGCCGCTGGGGTAAATACGGGTCAGCTGACGTGCGTTATGAAGCACAAACTCTGCTCCTGTTACGGAGGAAGACATAAGTCTACTGAAAAAGCGAGAAATTTGTTTGTTGAAAAACAAAAATATCATCTTCTGGCTCTCTGAGGAAGCAGTGAGCAATAAACACAGTGTGTTTGAAATATTAAAATATTATACCATGCAAAAAAAATTACAAAAAGTCTGTTCACTGTGCGAGATAGCTAGCTCCTTCTGTTGTGCTAAATTCTGTTATGCTAAATCGAGTAAGTTTCTGTCGTCCCCAGTTTTTAAGATTAGACCATTTCACCTCCTTCCTTCATGTGTTTCCTGGCTTTCGACTCGGTGAAGGACGACACTTCGTAGAATCTGGAGTGGACGCACGAGTGTTTGAAGCCGTTGAAGCGTACGCTCCTGCAGTACACCACACAGTCCGACAGCTCTTTAGACAAATGCTGCCCTGATTTCTGTACACACACACACACACACACACATCATTCAAAAAACGTGAAAGAATGAAAAGAACAAGGGACTTTATGAGCTATATATATTTTTATATAGATTACAGAAACTAAATTTTATTATACTGTAGTACAGAAATAGGATTTTATACTATACGAAGGTGTTATTATAGTATATTCATATTTTAAACGCATATAACAGAGTACTAACATATGTGTTATTACAGTATACACGTGCTTTAATAGTATGTAAATGGGTTATTACACCATATGAGTGAGTTATTACTGAATATGAAGGGTTTATTATAAATATATAAATAGATTTATAGTGTATAAATCAGTTAGTACAATATATGAAGAGTACTGTAGTATATAAATGAGTTATTACACCATATGAGCACGGTATTACAGTGTATGAGAGTTATTACAGTATATGAAGTGTTAATTATAATATAGAAATGTTTTATAGTGTATAAATGGGTTATTACACCATATGAGTGAGTTATTACAGTATATGAAGGGTTTATTATAATATATAAATGGTTTTATAGTGTATAAATGAGTTATTACAATACATGAATGGGTTAGTACAGTATATGAAATGGTTATTATAGCATATAAAGGATTTTTATAGTATATGAAGGAATATTATACTATAATATATATATATATATATATATATATATATATATATATATATGTATATATATATATATAGGTATAATATATACAGATTTATGTATATTAGTATACAAACGGTTTTATAGTGTATAAATTAGTTAATAACCCTTCATCCTCAGCAGGGTTATTGTAATACATGAGTGAGTTATTATAGTACATAAAAGGCTTATTATGATATACAAGTAGGTTTTTATGATATAGTACATTAGTAATATAGTATATAAATAGATTTTTTTTCTGTTCTCTAATTAAATTTCTTTCTGTCCAACCAATTAAGGCAATTTATTAAAGCAGGTTTTGGAGTATAACATTGTTATAAATGTACGTATCCTTTTCTTTCCACGCAGACGCCAGGTTGGGATTGGGTTCTGTATTGACATGAACTCCTGATATCACGTGTTATCAGGTTACATGAGGTTACTGCTGTATTGACATTAATTGGTGTTATCAGGTGACATCTCGTGATGCTGAATTAACACATTGTGATGTGATGGTGAGATGAGGATCAGTCATGCAGAGACACAGTGAGGGAACACTGGGACGCTGTGCAGAAGAAAACTGATCCACTGCAGGTACAATCTGTCGTTCATACACACACATACAGAGGCCACGCCCCTTCGCCTGGACTAACACACACACACAGACCACACCCCTTTCACCTGGACTGACATGTCTAGAGGCCACGCCCACTTCAGGTCCCAGAGGCTACAGAGAGCACAGTGTCCTACTGTTTCCTCACCTAATCTCTCTTTCATCTTTCTCTTCCCTGTCTAACCCTCCACCTCTCTACCTTCTCACTTTCGGTCTGTCTTTCTCCCTCTGTCCTTTTTATCTCTACCTCCATCTGTCTCTGTCTGTACACACAACACCGTCAGCAGATCCCTCTCTCCTCTCATTCTCGTGCACTCGTCCTCAGTCAGCCTGCTCTCACTCCATCCATCTTTCATTACAACGTTTCCACTCGGCTCACGTACGCCATAATATTTTGCTCGGGTGTTTCATACTAGCACGATAAGACACACGCGGGAACTGGTGAAAATTCTTCCTCGGTTTATCTAAGACCAGGGAAAATGATGCCAATGTGACAGGGGCAAGTAAAAGTAAAATTAGTGCTTATTCCTTTAACACAGTTTACTATTTTATCCTCACTCTAGACCAGTGGACAGAATTATGGGATCGGCTTCTCTGAGGACACACAGTGCTAGTTCGATCCTGATGATGACAGACTGATAAATGATAATAATATTGTGTGTATCGAATATCACGGTGTATCATATAACCAGTCACCAGCACATACCTTGGATGTCAACACTGCACTGCTTCAGAAAAAAATCACTTATTAAATTAAAGTCTTATTTGCTGAGTCTTTGAATAAGCATAACATTTGCTACTGCATACATACACACACATATATATATATATATATTTTTTTTTGTCTTATTAACATCGAGAGAGAGAAAAACAAGAAGCTGGTGAGGGAACGACTGTTTATAGCTGCTATAACATAAGTGAAAACAGGAACTAACTTGTTTTGCGTACGTTTCACAACATTGCATGTAACTCTAAACGGATAAAAGTATGATGTGTCATTCTTTAATACATAAAAATTAAAATCATTGGCAAAACTAAGGAATTAAATTTGTGCCAAAAGTATTGAATGTAACTTTTCAAGAAATGAGCAAAAATATACAACGAGAAAGAATAAAAACTCTCCGAAACTGAAAACAGTGAACTCAGTGGCAAAAATTTAACAGCGTTCTCTTTGTTAACAGTTTTCTAAACTTCCTTTTCACTAATTATGGTTTATGAATACACTTCCAGAGTTTTCCTTTACGCTCCTCAAGTTTACGTTTGCCATTCTGGCACAAACCTCTTGAGTGGGCGGGGCTTAACAGCGATTTACTCTCATTGGTTAGTGAGATTTGTGTCGACAGATCCCTGAACTGGAAGTAGAGACTTCAGTGGTGTGAATTTTGGACAGCGTTTTGGATGCAGTTCTCTGTAGAGTTACAGTGTTTGTACTTTGTAGTGGAAATTACTTCATTACTTACTTCCTTACTTAGTTAGTATATTAGTTCGTAATAAATATTTGATGTTTGAGCAGTCTCATACGACAAATTTTTTCAAGATAAGCTCTCAGGAGAGTCTGTACTTCCAGGTCAGAGAGCTGTCCATCCAAATCTCACTAACCAATGAGAGTAAATCGCTGTTAAGCCCCTCCCACATGAGAGGTTTGTGCCAGAATGGCGAACGTAAACTTGAGGAGCGTAAACGAAACTCTGGAAGCGTATTCATAAACCACGATTCGTGAAAAGGAAGTTTAGAAAACTGTTAATGAAGAGAACGCTGTTTATTTGAAGACCCTGTTAAATTTTTGCCACTGAGTTCACTGTTTTCAGTTTTGGAGTGTTTTTATTCTTTCTCATTGTATATTTTTGTTCATTTCTTCACAAGTAACATTTAATACTTTTGGCACAAATATAATTCCATACAAAACACTGTGGTATAAGAGGAATAAAACACTTGGGGGTGTGATGATATAGGAAAACAATCAACTTCATCACACCACCCTGTCACTCAGTATTTTACTATAGCAGCAACTCATACAGTGCATTTATAATTATTATTATTATTATTATTATTATTATTATTATTATGGTGACCTTGGGTTTGCGGCGTATGCTGTCGTTGTGATGATTCTCTTCCTCGATTTCCGCCGGGTCGTCTTCATCGCTGACCTCCGCCCCCAGAGAGTCTTCCACAACACCGCTCAGGTTCCCTTCCAGACCTCCAATCTTCTTCCCTTTCAACAGGATCTTCCCCTTCAGGTCCTGCACACACACTCTGCTTATTACTGCATGCCTGGTTTTTATACCACGCAGTCTCAAAGAAAAAAATCGTTACCGCGCAACTTATCTGCACTTTCCGTACGCTGAATATCAACGTTCTGACACGAGCAAACACTGCATAGCCATGTATCAAACTTTCACTCGAAGGCTCTGAATGAGACGTTCTGCATCAAGGGCATTTATCCGAGCCGGACTCTACCACTACGCTATTTTAATAAGATCGATATGTAAAAAAATAAAGTCTGTCCTTTTCTCGACATATGATTAGACCATGATTAGACCAGGGGTGTCCAATCTTATCCACAAAGGGCCGGTGTGGGTGCAGGTTTTCATTCCAACTAAGCAGAAGCCACACCTGAGTCTATTGAAAGCCAAGATCATCTGATTAAACAGGTGGAATCAGGTGTGGCTCCTGGATGATTGGAATGAAAACCTGCACCCACACAGGCCCTTTCTGGATAAGATTGGACACCCCTGGATTAGACTTACTGTACCAGACTCATGAAACAAGCTTAACGTGACTTGAGAGTCTGATTGCGATTGTATAGAAGAGAAGTTTCATGAGCCTGGTAAATATTAATCATACGTCATGAAAAGCACAAAGAGAACACACTGGCTGTAGGGTGCATGAAGTTTATACCACCACATCACCTGATCAATCGAGGAACAATCCTGGTGTGATGTGTGTGTGTGTGTGTGTGTGTGTGTGTGTACAATAATGCATGTGCGTTAATAATTCAGTGTGTTACGGAGCGGAGCGGATCAGAGAAGGGAAAAGTGAGTGCTGAGGTGTATAGCGTGTGTACAGGAGAATGTGTGTATGTTCCTTTTGTTCCATAAGCACCATGCTCTGTATGTGTGTGTGTGTGTGTGTGTGTGTGTGTGAGACCTCAGGTGAGGGCAGATCACAGCTGGTTTTGCCCCGCAGGGTGTTCCTCAACAGTTTCTCTCCTAGGATGTGTGTGAGATGACGAGCCATGACTCTCTGCTGCTCCACGCTGCAATGGTTCTCTATGGACAGGATCACTGGGTACTCAGACGCCTACACACACACACACACACATGTATATGGAACACACACATATATGGAGAGTACATGTGTGTGTATGTGTGTGTGAATAAGTGATGAAGAGAAAGGATACACCTGACAACACACACTGGCAGCCAGAGAGCAGTTGGCAAGGACGTATCGCTTTACATTCACTCACACACACACACACACACACACACACACACACACACACACACACACACACACTGGCAGGAGGGCGATGTGCCATGACACAAAGTTGAACTTTGCACTGGCACAGCAAGGCAGTTGTGTGAAGGCACATTTACACACACACACACACACACACACACACACACACACACCTGTAATCCTATCTTTGAGTAGTATTTCCATCTACTTGTCTATTAAAGTCGCTAAATGATGCTACACCTAACCCTAACCCTTAGCCTTAGCCGTTATAGACCTTGCTCTGAGACCTATACCTAACCTCTAACCCCTAACTTTTAACCTCAACCTCTTTCGCTACCTGCACACACACACACACACAAACTTCAATAAACTACCCTGAATTGGATTTAATCACACAAATCACTGCCTACACAGGCACTCTAATATTCTGAGTGTCTACCACTGAGAGAGAGAGAGAGAGAGAGAGACAGAGAGAGAGACAGAGACAGAGAGACAGAGAGAGAGAGAGAGACAGAGAGAAAGAGAGAGGGAGAGACAGAGACACAGAGAGAGAGAGAGAGAGAGACAGAGAGAGAAAGAGAGAGACAGAGACAGAGACAGAGACAGAGAGACAGAGAGACAGAGAGAGAGAGAGAGAGAGAGAGAGAGAGAGAGAGAGAGACAGAGACAGAGACAGAGAGACAGAGAGACAGAGAGAGAGAGAGAGAAAGTGAAATGTCTTTGACGTACTACAAAAGCGTAGTTGCCCAGGACGGTGACGACGTCTTTGAAGAGAATCTTGGAGGTCAGCGTGTGTCCGTGATAAACGATCGGTTCTCCATTTTGACCGTCCCAGCAGTCTACTTCCACACAGCGACAGCCACGCTTCAGAGCCCTAACACACACACACACACACACACACACACACACATCATAAAGAATAGTTGCAGAATGAAAAAGCTGGTCCTCATTAGCGGAACGCGCAGCAGTGTGTAACCTGATGTATCCCTCGACGCTGCTGTGTCCCCGCAGCTGGTCCTCCAGCAGGTAGGTGTTGTGCGAGGAGGAGATGAAGTAGTGGCACAGCGGCTGGCTCATGTCCTGGTAGAGCTGCTGCATGGCCGGGTTAAAGATAGAGCCTTCGGACGAGCCGAGATACATCAGCAAGCCGTCGATCGTCATCGCCTGACGCTGCTTAGCTGTGCAATGGAGGATTAGAAACACATAGGAGGATTAGAAACAGGTGTTTAAACAACTGATAGGAGGAATAACGGGTTAGGAATAGTTAGAGACAGGCTGCTAAGCCCTAACGCTGGGAGACTGCAAATTCAAATCCCATCAGTGCCACAGACATCCATGGCCAGGGGTGCAAGAGAGCAAAACTGGCCGTGCTCTCCGGTTGGGAGGGATGACGCTACTCTGTCAATCACTTGGCAAATCACTATCCAAGCCAGGGGATGAAATAAACGGTGCTGGAAAAGCCTAAAAGGTCCAAGAGCCGTGTCCTCATCCATTCATTTCAATTTAGCTCCAGAACTCACTTCCCCTGGGTTTTGATTTCAAACTGTGGTCTGTTTGATGAGGAACCAACTTACTTAAACTTATCAAGCAGAAAATTTCACTAGACCCAGTAATGCAAATAAATACAGTTGGATTACACTGAATCTGGTCAAAAATGATAAAAAGGTACCAACATGCAGAAAAATAAATAAATAATAGGGGTGTTTTTGTATCGGTGTACCTGCTTCTGACGGCTCGTAGCGCTGGATGAGCTCGATGGCGTGCCGCTGTGTGTCGTCCTGCTCCAGCTGTCCCTCCTGCAGGAACTCCTCCAGCTCCCGCACCGAGAGCGTCTGTCCGTCTGTGGAGAAATCCCGGAAGATGGCGAGGACCTCCTCCCGCTGCGTCAGCATCTTATAGAACAGCACAAACTCGTCGTCCTCCAGCGTGCCCGACTCCGACTTATCCGCCATCTACAGAGACACGAAGCACACACTTTAACAAAAATAAATCCTGCAGAAGGGCAACTAGGGTAAAAAATAAAGTCACAAATATATTTAAAGGATTATGACTGATTATGTCTGGAGGTATTAATAATACTTACATGAAACTATTAGCTTTTAGCTTCTAATAACATGCACAGAAAAACAGAAAAAATGTTTATGTAGAAATAACTAGTGGTCTAGCTAGGTCTACTATATTCTATTTCTTCCTTAATATTAATATTTAGCCAAGTATATTACTTCTTATTTTATTTACGACAAAGCCAAAATTAATTCTCAGTATATACAGTAGGTATTTATACAAAGGTGTGTGTTTTTACTTTTACTTTTAATTTCAAAGCAGCTAGCTACTTAGCTAAGGGTGCTATCAGCTGTGTGCTTAATGTTACATGACAACATGCAGCAGACAACAAGTAAATAGTCACACTGCTAATTTCTCTAATTCTGTTTATCATAACAGTTTATCATAACGATGATGTAATGCCTTCTGGTGTGAGCACCGCATGCTACAGAACTTTGTTGTTGTTTGTTACCGTAAAGAGGCGCAGCGCGTGGTGCTCGTTCATGTCCACGTTCATCATCTTCAGCAAGTCTCTGACTTCCTTAAAGTTCATCCTGCCGTCTCCGTTCTTATCCGCCTTCTTGAACCAGTCACAGATCCACCTGGTCATCACGGTTAAGACACAACACACACACACAACACACACACATGTGCTGTAGGAAAAGCCATTGTGTAATTACGGACCTTTGTGTACAGTAAGTGTGTGAGTGAGTATGTACTTTACTGTGCTTCCACAACACTGACTCTAAAAGTGATTATTTGGTGTTTTGTAGTTTAGTGTTTGTCCCGTTAGTGTTGCTTTAATTCAGTGCTGTACTGTTTCCTAAACTAAAGCCGTTGATACAGTCCTGTTCCTAGTATGACATACAACAATGCTAATTTCCACATCTGAGTTTTCATGTTATGCTAGCACCAAGCTAACAGCATTGCTGGGCAGTAACTGCTGGAGTAGCACACATGCCGTATAAATGCTAAAATTAGAAGGTAACCTCATAACATATCTTCTGCTTTACTGAATATTTCTGAAGGATACTGGTCCAGCTTCTCCCTCTGGTCCATGTTCTCCAGGTTCTTGATGAGTTTGCGCACTCCGTTCACCCACGACTGCGCCTCCTCCGCCGACTCGGCCACCAGGTCCAGGTTGCCACGGCGACCGCGAAACACCAGCGTGAAGCAGCGGTCGGGCGGGAACTCGTCTGCGATGCTGAGCAGAACTTCAGACTGGTGACCCTCTCGAACGGCTTCTACATCGCTGATGGAGACTACACACACACACACACACACACACACACACACACACACACAAAAACAAGATATAAGATTCAGCACTGTTACTGTCTGGCTACGTGCGTTTCCACCAATGTTCCAGAATCTCATTAGGAACTTGAGGGGACGGAGAACTCTCCTGAAGAAGAACAGTTCTTGGACAGGTTCCTTTATTGTTTTGCTGGTTTTACTCAGTATGACAAGCTCCAACCCAGTAGCTCCTAGTGGGCAGATAAATAAATACCAACTCAGGAGCAGGGAATAAAATAGCTCCCGGAACTACATATGGACCAGGAACTCAAACCAACCCTGGTTCTTTTGGTGGAAACGTGACTAAAGTTAATGAGTTCCTGAAAAAGATCTTGGGCTTCTTAAAAATTAAGAATTAAAACATCTTGAATTTATTTTGTTATTTTACTGACAAAATATTATCAAGCTTTTTTTTATCATTTGTTAAAGTGAATATTCTAAACATTGTTGATATTACACAAACCCATGTGATGCTGATTCTGAACCTTCACACCTTCACCAGGAAAGAAATGTCTCCTTGCCAAAAAAATAAAAATATTAAACCAGAACTAAAAGATAACATGATTTGAATTCCGTTTGAGAGTTTTGCCTATTTAATGAAAGAGTTTGGGGCAAAATGCTAATTTACACTAATGTTCCACTTCGCTCAGAGGAAGTGAATGTTCCGAGCAGCATACGTAAAGTGTTAGAAAGTGCTGCAGTAAAAGGAAGCCGGTCTCGTCAGCACGTCCGTTTCTCACGGCAACGTGATTAAAATAACGCACGCTGTATTTCTGACGAGAACTCACTCTCAGACTGAAGGCAGAAAAACGAAACGAGAGAATTAAGAAGCGATTTTGGCAAGCCAGCAGTTAGGGGAATGCAATGTGTCCCTTTTCTCTTTCTCTTATTTTACTTTGTCTTCCTTTTTTACCTGTCTCCTCTTTACCTGTCTCAACTTCTTCACCTGTTTCCTCTTTGCCTGTCCCAACTTCCTCACCTGTCTTATATTCACCTGTTCCAACCTCCTCACCTGTTTCCTTTTTACCTGTCCCAACTTCTTCCCATCTCCTCTTTACCTGCCTCAAATTCCTCACCTGTTTCCTCTTTGCCTGTCCCAACTTCCTCACCTGTCTTATATTCACCTGTTCCAACTTTCTCACCTGTTTCCTTTTTACCTGTCCCAACTTCTTCCCGTCTCCTCTTTACCTGCCTCAAATTCCTCACCTGTCTCCTTTTCACCTGCCTCAAATTCCTCACCTGTCTCCTCTTTACTGTCCCAATTTCTTTACCTGTCTCATATTCACCTGCCCCAACTTCCTCACCTGTGGCGATTTGATTTTCAGCCCCAATCTATTATACCTATCACACAGGTATACAGCACAGTAAACCTAATCTGAAGCTGGTATGGAGTGAAAGGCTCATACTGAAGGAGTTTTTCCCCGGCCAGCTGAGCTTACACGTGGACTGGGCATTGCCCGCCTTTTTGCTCTTGTACCAGATGGTGGCGCAGTCGTCCTGCAGGCGGAAATAGCGCTGCTTCTTCCAGGTGCGTGACTTCACCTTCCGCATCACAGAGCCCACCTGCATGGACTGCAGGTCAGCGTCCACCTGGGCACCTGCAACACCATGTAGGTAGGTTATATTATAGGTATGTTTTCTGATATCACACAGGATGGACGAGGCGGAGGTGAAGAACACCTCGAGGTTGATGTTCTGATAGCGTGATCTCGCTTTACGTCCCCAACGACTAGCGTTCTCACTTCCTCAGAACTGAACGGTATCAACAGGTGAGCGCTATACGATTGCTGCAATCTCTACATCGCTATTTTTCGCGCTTTTATCACGCTCACCATCATAGCAACATAAAAAAAATGGTTAGACTCTCCAGTGAAGCTGTAATGAATTCCTCAGGCATCCCAGTATAAGAAAATCAAATCTGCCAGCCAATCAGAATCGGGTATATTCCATGATCTACATAGATTTCATACATATCTAACATGCACAGTATTGTTATTGCCAATAGTTACAGCACTATAATCATTAGGTGTGTATTAAATTGGTCAATTATATAATACAGAGTGATCGTCACTGTGTATAATATTGTTTTAGCGCTACTCTAAATGGAAATTGTTCTCCTGGAACATCTCTGACTCTCACAATAGCACACTCTGGAACTGAAATGTGTACATTTACATATGAATATTTATATCTAGTCTAATATTTGCCTCACAGATGAGCAGAAATAAAAGGAAAAAGAAATACAATTTCAGTCCTAACTTGTCCTTAATTCACTCTGAGTAAAGACTGAATGACCTGATGGGAAGAAAGATCGTGCAGAGAAATTGCAAAAGCGAACTTACGGAGAAAACTCTGTGTAGCCGCCATCTGCTACCGTGTCACGTTTCAGCGGTCTGTCACAGAGAGATGCAAAAACGGCAAATAAATATCGGTAAATACTAAAAAACTGCCCAACAAAGTAACTGTATTGGTAGTTATTATTAATTACAATCATAAAATCACATCATTTATAATATAATCGCAATACATAGGCATGTCTACGTGTCTTTATTAAAATATCACGCAATATCACGCGAAATTACATTTTCATATCACAGTAACTGACATGAACAATGTGTAAAATGTAGCTGTATTTTACAAATGTACCAACAAAAACAGAAAAAAAATGTAAAAGTCATTATTCTCAGAAAACAGTAAGCATAAAGATGTCTATTAGTTTGGAATGTAAAGCGTCCACGAGCTGTGGAAAGGTGATATACAAACAAAACATTATTATTTATTATTATTATTATTATTATTATTATCATGTTTTATTCTGAGGAACTTTCCTAAAGGAGAACTGCACGGTTCCTGGGCAGGTTCTTGTTCTGCGTTCCTGCCACACCCTTCATTCATTGCTAGATAAATGCATTTAATTTTCCACTCCAAAAGTTCTTCTTGTGTGTTTTAGTCTCTGGAGCAGGACCTTAAAAGATTCCAGAAACTAAAAGTGTCTCTGGTTGGTCTGGTAGAGGTGTGCATGAAGTTTGAGGAACATGGCAAGAAAGGCAAACCCATAAATCTGTACACCAAACATGCTGCTAAAGAGGTTCTGGATCCTATTAAGGATCTCTCCTGAAGGAAACTACTGCACCCTCGCTGGCCGAGTTCCTGCTCTGTGCTCCCCACTACACTGCAGGAACTGCAGAAGACTGAACCTGCTTTTTTCGTGAATATAATGTTAACATTAATGTCCTTAATTAATTAAGTCCTTTTTTACTTAAGTCATTTTTTTTCCTCGCTCCTTTTAACATTAAAACGCACTTTGAGCATTGCTAGAAAATGCAGGATTTTAAAAGTGCCAGGTTCGAAGGTCGTCACCAATCAGTGACATTTAATTTTGCAGGTTCCACAGTTCTCCAACAGCTCTCCAACAGCTCTCCAACAGTTCTCCAACAGCTCTCCAACAGCTCTCCAACAGCTCTCCAACAGCTCTCCAACAGTTCTCCAACAGCTCTCCAACAGCTCTCCAACAGTTTTGCCGAAAAGACTCTGAAGGAGGAACTTAAAAGATTCCAGGAGCTAAAAAATCGTCACTGGTTTCTCTGGTGAAAACGTGTATAAAGTTTGAGAAACATGGCAGAGTGTATATATATCTGTATATCTAAGCACACAGACCCAGAGAGGAGGAGTGTGTGTGTGTGTGTGTGTGTGTGTGTGTGTGTGTGCGCAGGGATCGGAGTGCTGCATTGTTATATAGTGAGTCCGTCAGCAGGATGAAGGCGTACGAGCTCAGCTGTTGATCCTCTTACATCAGCTCTTATTGTGTTACACAGCGTTCTGGCTTTTGTGTGTGTTCAGACTTTTCTTCCTGAAAAAGCGCACCATCAACAACACGGTTCGCTCATCCATCAGAGCGCAAAAATACGGCTACGGTCCTGCGGATACTGCACACTTCCTGTCTGTCACACACCCGGTACACCTGCGCGTGAAGGTGATGAGCTGAGCTGCTGCTAAAAAAGAAAAACCCGCTAATCTGTCATGATAGAAATATAGTATTTACACTGTATAAGAACTCGTTTCATTAGTTGGTTAATAGAAAAGAAGTATATTCTTTTTTTTTTTTTTTTTTTTTGGTAAAATAAATGTGCAGTTCAGTCAACTGCTGGATCCCGTCTGTATCTGAGACTTTTATCGGGAATATTTCTTTTTTTTTTTTTATCTTTATAATCATATAGTTTGGGGTCACGTAGCATTTGATGAGCACAAAATGGCTGCCGGATTTTTTTAATTTGCATAAAAATCTGTAGCCGTGTATCTTTCACTTTCCTCGTTTATTTGTTACGTTACGTTAAAAATGATCCTAATTTCAGACTTGTTTTCAGCGAGAGCTTCTTTTCTCAGTGAGGACACAATAATATCACCCGGTTTTTTTTTTTCACAATTAATAAAGCACTACGCGCTAAACTTTGTACGTCATTGTGTTTTTTTTTATTTTCATTTTTTTATTCCTCTGGTGTTTTTTTTGTTTTGTTTGTTTTTGTAGCTGTGGTACTACAAAGATTTTAAGACATAATAATTTCCTTTTATTGTATTCGGTTTAGTCTCAGTTTAAACAGATTTGTAAATTTACATACCAGAAAAAAAGTTTTAACAATTAACATTTTAATATTATCTTTTTTTTTACAAAAATTTTTTTTACATTTTTTTTTTTTGAGTCGGAGTCTTTACACACGCTCGGTAAAGGCTCGTTCAGACCAGAGCTCGAGCGCGTTCTTCCTTCCTTCCTTTTTCTTTCTTTCTTTCTTTTTCTTTCTTTATTCCTTTCCTTCTTTATTCCTTTCTTCCTTTCTTTCTTTTTCTTTCTTTATTCCTTTCCTTCTTTATTCCTTTCTTCCTTCCTTTCTTTTTCTTTCTTTATTCCTTTCTTCCTTCCTTCTTTTTTCTTCCTTCCTTTCTTTTTCTTTCTTTCTTCCATCCTTCCTTCCTATCTTTTTTATTCCTTTCTTTCTGCCTTCCTTTCTTTCTTTTTCTTTCTTTATTCCCTCCTTCCTTTCTTTTTCTTTCTTTCTTTATTCCTTTCTTTCTTCCATCCTTCCTACTTTTCTTTATTCCTTTCTGTCTTCCTTCCTTTCTTTTTCTTTCTTTATTCCTTTCTTTCTGTCTTCCTTCCTTTTCACTTATATACTCAGTTTATGTTGTTATTTGTTTCATATCTGAGTTCACCTGCCGTTTAAAATAAGTCGGTGACGTCACCTCCAAAAGTCCAACGATTTTTAAAAACTGCTCCGAAAAGACGTCGCGCGACGAACCCCTGCGGGTCACCATGGAGACGCGTCTCTCGAGCGCGTTCTGAGAGCAAGCAACCGCTAACACCTTGTTAAACCGAAACATTATGGAGACACACAAACACTAAAACCACAGTAACTTTTCAATTTAGAAAGAAGGAAAGAAAGAAAGAAATCTCCCCTGTTTTTTTATTATTAAAAATAAAACAACTCAACAAATTGGTTTAAAAAAAAAAAAAAAGGACCGTTACAGCCTCCTCTCTCTCTCGCGCGCGCGCACAAACCGTTAGGGTTCTAGTGCGCGTGGAAACAGGCGCGCGCGGGTTAATGAAGGGCGCTAACTCATTCCTGAGGTAAAAGTAAACGGAAAAAATACACGATAGATTAAAGAATACAAGAGATACAAGAAGGCGTGTGTGTGTGTGTGTGTGTGTGTGTGTGTGTGTTAGCTACTCACCGACCAGGGAACTCATAACTGCCTGGACGTTTTCCACTCTGGTGACATACTGCCTGAGATAAAGAGCTGAGTCCCTCCTCTGACACACACACACACACACACACACACACACAGAGAGAGAGAGAGAGAGAGAGAGAGAGAGAGAGAGAGAGATGAACACACTCATCCTCCTCTTCTCCATCCATCCTGCCTCGCGCGCCCTCCATACAAATTCCAGTTATAACCGGATTAGCATAACGGCTACTCCGTTTTCCGTTGTATAGTACATATTAGTACAAACATTTCATTGTTTTTTCTGTATCTTATATTAATATTAATGTTAACATTAAGCTTAAAACTTAAAAAATGTGTCTTTAAAAAAACTACCTTAAGCCCAGGAGTTTGAGTTTGGAAGACAAACGAGCACGGAGTTCAGAGCAAGTCGAAGATCTCGTGTAGTATCGCGATATTTCGGTCTAATTTGTGCCGTTTTGACGTCACTGATAAATGTATTATGAAGACAGGTGTGATGCTAATGAGACAGGTGGAACTTCAGAGTAAAAGCTTTCTATAAAAACCTTTAAAAGAGGAAAAGTAATTCTGTTGCTTACATTTACTTCTTAAATACTAACATCAACACAAATCTTAGCATCGAAATGAGTATTATGTAAAATATCAGTTCATTACTAAACTGCCGCTTACCTGAGGACGCTCAGGTGTGTGTGTGTGTGTGTGTGTGCGTGTGCGCGCGCCGTTACACTTTCTCAGCGCGTTTGTTTATCCATCGCGAGAGCCAGAGGTGCACGTGAGCCGCTCGTGCGCGAGGACAATAGCGGTGCTGCTTTTCCAGCCGCTCGCTTATTGAGCGCGCGCGTCTCCGGTTACCGGAGTCAGAGTCTTTACACGCGCTCGGTAAAGGCTTCAGGTAAAGGTAAAGGTTTAGACCGGAGCTCGAGCGCGTAAGAAACTGTGAGATCCCCCTTTCCCCGTGGGTTTGTGTTAGTGTGACCCATTTACTCTTTCTTTCTTTCTTTCTTTCTATTTCTTCCTTCGTTCCTTCGTTCCTTCCTTCCTTTCTTTCTTTCTTTTTCTTTCTTTCTTTTGTCCTTTCTTTCTTTGTATTTCTTTCTTTCTTTTCCTTCCTTTCTTTTTCTTTCTTTATTCCTTTCTCTCTTCCTTCCTTTCTTCCTATTTCTTTCTTTACTTTGTTTCTTCCTTCCTTTCTATTTCTTTCTTTCTTTCTTCCTATTTCTTTTTCTTCCTTCCTATTTCTTCTTCTTTCTTATTCTTTGTTTAAACCTGCTGTACTACTCATTCTATAATCAGGGGTAAGTTTAATATCCAGTGAAGATGTTTATATTTCTGGAATCACTTTATCTGAGGGGTTCATTAATGACAATAACAAGGCCTTAATTAACATTAAGAGTTAATTGTTTACTCTGTTAAGTAAATCTTATTGTACTGAGCTCTTGAAACAGGACTGCTTGGTACTTCATTTAGGTGACATCATATAAGGGGGCGTGGTCAGCATCAAACAGGAAGCTGAGCCCAAAAATGTAGAGGATAAAAATGACAGGCTTTGGCTTTTTTGTTTTTGTGTTTGTTTTTTTTTTTAATAATGTTACAAAATTGTTATAAAAGGTTAGTATTTTGGGTTAATGTCAGTTGAACCTCTAAATGTGCGAGCAGCATAAAGCAATAAACTGAAAAAAAAAAGGTTTTAATTAGACTCACTCATGCTGAATGTAATATGATTTGTATATTAGAGAGATTTTAATCAGACAGAGGGACACAACACTGATAAATATTAAAGAAGATTAATGTGACTCTTTAAAGTTTAAATCCGTTAGTAACAATATTTCAAATTAATAACACATTAATAACAGATTAATAATAATAATAACACTCTTCCTGTGTTTCCTTAAAAATAAGCCATTTAAGTCATGAATTTCATTAAATAAAATGAAGACATGCATAATCTTTTGTCTGTAAAAGGTGTGTTTTCTAAGAAAAACAAGACATTATGATACTTTCCACCACTGTGCATTGTTGCCGTATGGCAACAATTTACAAACTAGCCCCCTAAAAACGTTTTTTTTTAAAAATTTTTTTATTATATTTTTATTTCTTGAACTATTTCAAGTAATAAAAATCCATAAAAACATTTTTTAATGTAAAAAATGAAGGTTAAGGACTTTGTGCTGCTGTCTGAAAGGCACAGTAAGACTTTATCGCTGGCTAAAAACACTACCTCGATAGGATCCCTCCTCCTAAATGCACCCCAGGGGCAATTACAGTATTCGGAAATGTTCATATCGTCATCGTACATGTTAAATATCACTTTATACACTAAAAGTGATGACTGGTGTCTTGCCTGTGAAGAAGGAATCAGCAAAGACAGTTGCCTTGAAGCCCTAAATCCTCATGCCGCCCTCTGGAGCAGCTTTTTATATAAACAGCACATCTTCAGAGTGTGAGTGTGTGTGTGTGTGTATGAACACATTTGTTGGCTGCAGTAGGGTCTCTTCCCCCTCCATCATCTCCTGATCAAGTTTCAGCGTATCAATAAAACACAGACAAGCTCAGATTCCCAGATCCACTTACACACACACATACACAGTGGCAGCCATCTTTGAACTGGGGAACCCTTCACTGGATGCTAAGACCACACACACACACACACACAAATATACTTTCCATTACGAGTGGTGAACCTCAAACCTGATCCTCCACATCCATGCATGTCCTGATAATCACTTACACAATATATCAAGATATTTAAAATGCTTTAAACTCTTAATAAAGTATACTTTTTTAAGCTGAATGCTCTTTATAAATAATTTTAAAAAACACATATCATTTGTTCACAACTTCATCCAACTTCCTGCTGGAAAGTCGGCTTTCCACACTGTGAGGTGAGCGTCCAAGCGCTAGACGACTTTTTACTCAACATGTTAGTTAGTTTTCATCCCACAACGCTGCTGAATGTTCTGCTATAACATAAGTCAAAACACGAAGTAAACTTACTTCACAAATTATTTAAATATAAACAGATAAAACGCATCACGTTGGTGAATTGTTTCGGTATGAGAGGAATAAAACACTTGTGGACAAGGAAAATAATAAACTCCAGACAGTTAACAGTAACTCTGCTTGATTTTACTCCAACAGCATGCCCCTGTAAGTGTTGTTTCCCTGAGACACCATGTAGCTCTCTCTCAGCAGGTCAACGTTCTGCCTCCAACCGTTGCTAATCCTACGATTTAAATATGAGAAACTGCAAGATGACAAGCACAGTGATTCCATTTTATTTTACAGCATTCAAACATCGTGTGTGTTTAACAAGACGCTGTGTGTGTGAGAGATAGTCACACAGACAAACGATGTAGAAAAACATGAGTACATATTGTTCTGATCAAACAGCCAGCAGAATTTACTCAAACATTCCAAAAAACTAATAATACCCACATTAAACATTTAAATATTGGCAACATGTAAGTGCCCTTGTACATGAGAAGAGTCCACTCTGTGTGTGTGTGTGTGTGTGTGTGTGTGTGTGTGTGGGGTAGTAAAAATTCCTGTCAGTAAGAGACCTTGTTTCTGAATGAAGTGTGTGCGTGTGTGTGTGTGTGTGTGTGTGTGTGTGTGTGTGTGTTATTGGGCGGGCAGCGGGATGCCACGCGGGTCTGTGACCTGTCCCTCCTGCAGGTTTTTGACGAGTTGAGCGAGCCAGCGCTTTGTGGTCGTATCGTCCTTCAGCACTTGTGCAAACGTCGTGTCCTTCAGCTGGTCTGGTAAACACTGACGAAGAGCTTCTCTCGCTCTAATGAAGAATAAACAAAAACAAAAACAAAGTTTCAGTGAAGCGGAACTGCTCAAGAATTTTAACATCTCTTAGTGAGTAATAAAACTTCTAGCAGTTTCTCTTGTCAATTAACTGAACCTTCAAATTGCTCCTGAGTTCATATTAGAAATGCTGATTAATAAAGTGAAGGAGGCGTGGCCTCAGTGTGTGTGTGTCAGTGAAGGAGGCGTGGCCTCAGTGTGTGTGTGTGTCAGTGAAGGAGGCGTGGCCTCAGTGTGTGTGTGTCAGTGAAGGGGGCGTGGCCTCTGTGTGTGTCAGTGAAGGGGGCGTGGCCTCTCTCTGTGTGTGTGTGTCAGTGAAGGGGGCGTGGCCTCTGTGTGCGTGTGTGTCAGTGGAGGGGGCGTGGCCTCTGTGCGTGTGTGTCAGTGGAGGGGGCGTGGCCTCTGTGCGTGTGTCAGTGGAGGGGGCGTGACCTCTGTGTGCGTGTGTCAGTGGAGGGGGCGTGACCTCTGTGTGCGTGTGTCAGTGGAGGAGGCGTGGCCTCCGCGTGTGTCAGTGGAGGAGGCGTGGCCTCCGCGTGTGTCAGTGGAGGAGGCGTGGCCTCCGCGTGTGTCAGTGGAGGAGGCGTGGCCTCCGCGTGTGTCAGTGGAGGAGGCGTGGCCTCCGCGTGTGTCAGTGGAGGAGGCGTGGCCTCCGCGTGTGTCAGTGAAGGAGGCGTGGCCTCCGCGTGTGTCAGTGGAGGAGGCGTGGCCTCTGTATGTGGCCTGCTCTATTAAGAGCTATTAGAACAGGACAGTATTAAATGTGGGTCAGGTACTGTTGGTCACCTGGAGTTATCGGAGAGCCGTAGGTAACAGCGCACAACATGCTTCAGCAGTCGAGCTGATGGCTCTTTCGACAGCTGCAGCACCATCTTTCCCTGCAGATACCAGCATTAAAATAATAAATAACACAATCACCGCTGCCGATATACATTTCGAGAAGTGGTTTTAGGGGTTTAGGCAGAGAAGAAGAAAAAAAGAAATCAGAAATTCAGATGTGTTTTGTTCTCACCAGGATCATGGCGACGTGAGAGAATCGCTCGTAGGTCTGGCAGATGTAGGCCAGGCCAGTGTCATCCAGCAGGATCTTCTGCAAAATGAACGTCGCAACCTGCGGCAACAAAACAATCACACATGACGCCGGTTACACCACGCTGGCTAACGAGGAACGACGGCTAATCTGTTCACAAATAAATAAACCAGTATTAGCATGGATCATCTGCATCAGTCGTTAGCCACTGAGAGCGCAGGTACCGTTTTTGAGAGTTCGCTGCCTGTCTCCATGATCCGCAGGCACAGGGGAATGATCTCTGTCGTCAACAGGAAGTTAATCACTTCTTGTTCATCGGTCTTTACCAGCGCGCCTACAGGACATGCACACACACACACACACACACACACACACACACACACACACACACACACACACACACACTCCAATTTCAGCCAAGTGATGTTTCTTTGGATTTTTTTTTTTTTTTGCAAATTTATTACTTCTTTTCTGCTTCTGGAGATTTATCTTTCAAACTAATTTGAAACCAATACATTAAAATCCCACTAAAACAATTATTATTATTATTATTTTTTAAATTAAATTAACCAATATGTACCTTTTAAAACAATACTTCAGTTCCTGTTATGTCAATTTTTTATTTAACAAACACTGCATTAGACACGTGTCTAATCTGGATGTGTTTAAGTAATAATCACTGTGTGTGTGTGTGTGTGTGTGTGTGTATTACAGTAATATAATAAGTGACAGTGTGATGTGATGAAGTGAGTTACATGTTGTGAAACATCTAGTTCCTGTTCTCACTTACGTTATAGCAGCTATAAACAGTCGTTCCCTCACCAGCCTCTCTTTTCTCTCTCACAGTTAATAAGATTTAAAAAAAAAAAAAAAAAAAAAAAAAAAAAACAACAACACAGCAGCTTTTACGCATGTTACTGAGAAACCGTAAACTCCTCTGTCCTGAAGATGTCAGAAAACCTAAAGTTCCAGCTTTACCTCTGACTGTTACAGAGCGCTGACACTGGAGACTCCTTCCATAAATGTTAAATAAATACATTTTTCCTTACAGAAAACTTTACCATATTAACAGTTCTTTAATCTGCTTATTATTAGTGAAGCATCAGGTTTGCCGTCCAAGTCCCTGTGAATGAGCTGTTGCTATAGAAACGATAACGTATTAGAACGACGGCATTAATATAAACCTGTGCGTTGCAGCTGCGCTACTGTCAGAGCTGCTGTTATAGAAAATTAATCGACACCTTCTGACCAATCAGAATCTAGAATTCAGCAGCGCTGTGGGATAAACTGCAATATTCAGCACTGTTAACACGGGCACGTGGCTACATTCGGTCACTGAGTGAGGATAAAGTGAAGTACCGATGACTCCGAGGCTGGTGAGGCGAAGATACTCAAAGGGTCTGGTTTTACTGGCGGTGTGAAGAAACGGGTACAAGAACAGGGGGATGTGGGCCGCCAGGAAAGCTGAGCTGGGGGAGGGAAAAAAAAGAAAAGGCATATGTTTAAAAAAATAAAAATAAAAAGCGCTAAACGTTTAAGTAAACATGTGTTTGTATTACAATACAGCTACAGACCATGATGTCCTCTCGGACCAATCACAAAACAGAGCCCTTTCCTAACATCACACTGCAACAGATCGAGGCTTAACAGACCGCTCGATACATCACATGCTGATCATTATCACAATATCGCAATAATATCACACATACATTCAGAACCTTTATTTCAGAACCTCGTGCGTTTTCTCCCTTGGTTCGGGTTTCTACATACGTGAACACGGCAATCGCGCTCGGATCCGCACCACAACTATCAGCCCAATCGCAAACAAACTCTGGAACGGATCGCTCGTGGCGAGAAAGCAATCCGACCCAACGGACCAACCTGTATAGCAATGCATGATGGGAACTGCGTTACATAAATGGCGTGTTTGTTCTGCTAACATGAATCACAGTTTAACTTGAACCAAAGACGAGGTAAAATGCCTCATTAAATGAAATTTGGTCTGACGAAGATCTTTCTGAACATATTTAAAAAATCGCATAAAAGCACCGAGGTTTACAGGGTGATTAGCGAGCGTCTCAAGATGACGGGCTTTAATCACTCTGTGAAACATCGACTGCTGCTCAAACTGATAAATTATAATAACTACAGCTAAAAATAAAAGCCACGATAAGCTCACGGAGCTGCTGCCTCTCCATCCTGATGAACATAAACAGACGCACTCAGACCAATGAGAGGACGGTCTACTCGCGTGTGATTTGCATAAAAACATTTTGTTACGGTTTGAAACGTTGCCTTGCGAAAGCGAAAGAGAAAATGGAACATGTTACAATTTCCATGTTACAAAGTTCCTGTTTCGGAACAAAGCGCAGCCTGAAAACACCCTCAGATCTCTCAGAAGTGTGTTTTGATAAATCAGTTGTAGTTGTACTGTGTGCGTGTGTGTGTGTGTGTGTGTGTGTCTGTGCGCGTATGTGCTGGTTACCGCGTCTCCACGTGCGACGCCACACACTGCAGCAGCGCCAGGGCGTTACACACTCTGTTGGACTGATGAGCCGTCAGCGTAGCGGGATTAATCGAGGGGTAGATGTTCACGATTTCCTGTTCAGAATTTCAACATTTATAACAACGTTATCAAAACACGAACATGATGGAGGGACAAACAGGCAGAGTCCAAAACATAGTGCACTACTTAGGCTCCTAGACGCTATACAGCGCACTACTTAGGCTCCTAGACGCTATACAGCGCACTACTTAGGCTCCTAGACGCTATACAGCGCACTACTTAGGCTCCTAGACGCTATACAGCGCACTACTTAGGCTCCTAGACGCTATACAGCGCACTACTTAGGCTCCTAGACGCTGTATAGCGCACTACTTAGGCTCCTAGACGCTATACAGCGCACTACTTAGGCTCCTAGACGCTGTATAGCGCACTACTTAGGCTCCTAGACGCTATATAGTGCACTACTTAGGCTCCTAGACGCTATATAGTGTGCACTTGTAAGTCTTTTGGGATAAATCCTCTGTATACCGTGTATGAAATATCGGCTTCTAAAGCAGCGCTGTTGAGGAGAGAGACGTTTCGGAATCCGCTATAAACAAGCAGACTAAATAGGGTATGAAATTATGACCCTATGTAGTGCACTTCATATCCAATAGGCATTTGGACCCTACACTCTATAAAATTCTGCTATATAGGCTGGGAAGTTTTATATATATAAATATAAATATAACTATAACTATATTGTATTCTCCATAATGGACTTATTATCTATCTATCCAACAGGAAGTCAGCGAGTCGTGAGTGGGAACCTGAAGGAGTGCCGCGATGGTGCCACACGAGTGCCAGAGCATGGGAGCCAGGTCGGTGACGGACTCGCGCTTCTTGCTGAGCTCGAGCAGGGCGTTCTCGCGGGTTTCCGGGCTCGACAGCTCGTTGATCCACTGGTAAATCTTCTCCCGATCCACCTGTGCCATCGCTGTGCTCACCGCCTGGAGGGAAGAACACACCTCAAAATAAAAACCTCAGCCAATCAGGGTGGAGCAGAGCCACTGCCTCCTTCTGCAATCTCTCTACATCTCGCCTGGTAAGCAGCTGGAAACCTGCTGGAAACCTGCTGGAAAAGTAAAACTAAACGTGGCTCTTTCTTTTATATCGAAGTGCACGAGACAGGGCATGAAGTAGTCACTTAGGCACCCTATGTAGTGCACTTCGACGTGCAGTTTGAGATCCTGTCCATGCGGTCATGTGAACTTCATACTGATTAACAAATTAGTTACTAATCTCTCT
This sequence comes from Pangasianodon hypophthalmus, assembly GCF_027358585.1. Lineage (NCBI taxonomy): Eukaryota > Metazoa > Chordata > Actinopteri > Siluriformes > Pangasiidae > Pangasianodon > Pangasianodon hypophthalmus. The sequence continues at coordinate 18,590,535 of NC_069734.1, forward strand.
AATTATGTCTAACTTCTTCATAATAAATATGCAAACGCGCGTCATGCTAATCACTGTATCTCGTGCAAACTTTCAAAATGTTAGCTAGCTAGCTTAGATTAGCTTAGCTTGACCGAAAAGTATCATTAGCAGCGCTAACACTTAAGCAAACACTAGCTAACTGGACGCCGTGCATCAAATTCAGGCAAAATGTTTCCATTTTAATCTACATTTCTTCCTTTTTTTAAAAAAAAAAATTTAAAAAGAAAGAAGGAAATGTTACGCGAGATATTAAGCTAATAATTAGGCTAGCTAGCTGTGCTAGTTAGCTAATGCTAACCAGCTAACAGTAGCCAGGCCCTGACACCGACACAGTTGCTTTGAGTAAAATGATAACATTATAAATGTTAAATTTACAGCTCGGTACTCACCGCTCCTGTGGCCAGCATGCTGTGAACCGTTTTTAAACCTGACTCCAGCCGTTAATTCGCGCTTTGTTTTCGGTCCTCGGTGGAAATTTCTGGAGTTTACATGGAGAAAGCCGCTGTGATGAAAACAGACGCTCGCGCAAGCGCCACAGCTTTGACCTTTCACCCCAGACGCGTCACAGGCGCAGCTTTTCAATATGGCGGCTGCTTGTTGTTGAACGTTGCTCCAGCAGATGGCGGCAGTCGCGCGCACAGAAACGAAAAGATTAGCTGCTGTGGCTAATAAAGTACAGAAGCCGTGAAAGGCCACGGATGATGATGATGATGATGATGATTATTATTATTATTATTATTATTATTTCTTGTTTTCTCGTGATCACTACTTAATTTTCTCGTGATCTAGACATAACAAGTTGTTTTTCGTGGTGTTGACATTAGTTGTTTTCTACCTGATCTTGACTTAATTTTCTCGTGATCTCGACATAAGTTGTTTTCTCATGTTCTCGACGTAACAAGTTGTTTTCTATGTGATCTCAACATAAGTTGTTTTCTCATGATGTTGATATAACAAGTTGTTTTTTCATGATCTCGACTCCATTTTCTCGTAATCTCGACATAACAAGTTGTGGTTTTTATTGTTCTGGAGGCAGCAAAAACTTCCCGCAGCATCATGGATGAACAAATTCATTTTTATTTTGCTCGGGAACTCACTCAAGCTGAAACAGCTCTGTGTCTGTCAGAGACTGAAAACTTCCACATTAGTGTCTGACGCTCAAGAAGGAGGCTGTCAGATCTACACTCCTCTCTCTCTCTCTCTCTCTCTCTTAATGTGGAGATAAAGTGCATCTCTACAGCGGGCAGTTATTACATTAATGATGGCGATGGCGGTGGTGAAGACGCCGACATACCTGTGACACCGGTCCCATTCGCAAGGCGTGAGATTTTCTCGTGATAAAATAACGTCGTGAGACACTAACTTTTGTTATGTCGAGATCACGAGAAAATTAAGTCGTGAACACGACAAAACAAGAAAGAAAAAACTAATAATGCATGGCCTCTTAGGGTTTCCGTAAGCCAGAGCGATATGTCAACATGTCCGCCATTTTGGAACGATCCAGTGTCTATAATAAGCTAATGGAGGTCTGGGCAGTGATGTGGTGTAAAATCCATCATGACTCAGTTTATGTTTTGCCCAAATAATCTTTCACATTGCAGGTCATGCAACTATAAAAGCTGACATTTAGATGGAGTATAATTCGTGGAAACATGTCAGAAATGCAGTATTACAGAGCTACATGCTCATTTGGGCAAAGGTTAAAGCTTTCACAGTGCTGTAATGTATAAGTGACAAATAAAAGTCTCCTTCTTCTTCTTCTTCATTTCTTCATAAACGTTATAACAGGAAGCTTTGTTATAGAATATCGACTAAGTTTTAGTGCTATAGACAGTTTTGATATTTACACATGACTTTAATACAAGTCTAATAATGAAAAATACACAAACACACATTTCCCCAAGTACTTCAACCAGCATAGTAAAGATCCACTAGTGTGCTTCTCTTCAAATATTCTTATGCGTATTGTATATTAAAGGTAAAGTGTAGTTAGTTCACTTGTAGTAAACCTGGCAGTGTATCTGAGAACAGCGTGTGACTCAAGAGGAGACGTACAGTATGTGAGATTACTTTGGGGCTTCTGTCTCAGGAGAAAAAGCTCTTTTTTATTTCCGTTTGATATCATTGCTGTCTAGGAGAAACTAGAGGCATAATGAGATCTCTGTTTAGAGTTTTGTCGTGTGTCTCATCGTAATGAGGTCACACTGTCGAGAAGCTCAGCTTACCCAGAAGGCAATGCGATCTGATGTCATTTTCTTTTCAAATCAGTAGAAATTATTTATAAGCAGGGTTCAGCTCCCTACGCCCTGTGTTTCTTATTTCTTAGTTCTTTTTCATTTCTTATTTTTAATTTAGTTATTTTTATACGCACAGTCTAACGAGGAGTAGGCCAGGTTTTCATTTCTGTACTGTATATAACTGTGCATGTGACAAATAAAAATCTTGAGTCTTGAAGTAATAAAAATGAGCCGGTGTAAAGACTCTGTGGTCTCTAAACATCTTCATGAGGCACTGAGCCGTTCATGTCTGGGATAAAGAAGAGAAACAGACCTCTGTTAAGCCAACAGCGTTGCTGAAATGTTGCTCCAAGAAAAACAGCTCTGTTTCTTTAAATCACTCATTAACCACCGCAGCAGAGGCCCTGTTTGCTCTCAGGGATGTGATGCAACACTCTGGGGAGATTAAAGAGTCATTTATTAATCTGTTTGAAGATGAGAGATCCGTTATACAGAGGAGGAGTGGAGTGTGTTAGTGTGACCTGGATCAGGAATCGTTCCAAAAATAATAATAATAATAATAATAATAATAATAATATTTTGCCATAGCAGTAGGTCTACATCATGCACATTCCTTAATTAACTCCAAGTTTATACTGTTTGCAAAAAAAATCTTTGAATAGTTAAGTTGTTTCTAAAAGGGTTCCAGTTTGAGGAACACTGCGTTATAAGGTTCCATTAAGAACCACTGATGGTTCCTCTTAGAGGGACAACTGAAGACCTGCAGAGCTTCTAGTTATGGTCCTGTTTAATAATGTAAAATATTATCTACCATCAAACAGCAATGTGTTGATAATCGATTTTATATTCTATCACAATATTAAGTGTTATTTTAATTACAGACCACCTCCATGTCCTTCATCACCACCTCCATGTCCTTCATCACCACCTCCATGTCCTAATTTGGGTTTAGGCTGCCTAGGTAGGCGTAGTTATGTTCCCTAGATATAAAGCATAAAGAACAACACTTTAAGTTGTTTTCCAAGTTGTTCACTGGGTGAGAGATTTGTTTGATCGTCTCTCTCTTTAATTGTGATTTGAAAATTTAAGATCAACATAAGTGTGTGTGTGTGTGTAAACGAGTGTGACACAGCGGCGGTGTGTTATCTGTACTGACAGGCCAATCGTTGCAGAAGGAGTTAATGATTCCTGAGGAACCCTGACCGCTTTACTGAGAGAGAAACCCTACAGAGCCACTGTGTGTGTGTGTGTGGAAGAGTGTGTGTGTGAGCGTCTCAGTCCGAGTGCAGCCATGGCCAAGCTGGTGGAGTGTGTGCCCAACTTCTCTGAGGGACGAAATAACGAGGTAAGTTAGATGATTAGAAGGTTATTGATGATTGCTTCAAGCAAAGTGCAATGTTTTGTTTGTTAAAATGATTAGAATGACAGAATTTGGGAACATTTTGTAAAATAACACACATGCTATTTGTGTAAATTCCATAAATCTGTAATCTTAGTAAAAATACAGAAGGAAGATTTTGTGCATTATGCATAAAAAGGACACTACTTAGGGGATATGAACTCACCACCCTCTGGTCAGTAGAGCAGAACCTGACCTTCTAGTTCCAGCTGTAGAAGTGACTGTGGTTCTCCTGTGTGTGGTTCCTCTGTTCCTCTTGTGCAGGTGATTAAGGCCATCGCCGATGCCGTTTCTGCTACAGAGGGCTGCAGCGTGCTGGACGTGGACCCCGGAGCCTCCACTAACCGCACCGTGTACACGTTCGTGGGTTCTCCACAGGCCGTGGTGGAGGGAGCGCTGAACGCCGCACGTGCTGCTTTCACCCTCATCGACATGACCAAGCACAAGGGTGTGTACACACTCACTCACACACACTCACACACACACACACACACACACATACACACACAGAACTGCTCTAGGATGCTCAATATAAATATAATAATTATTCATTTCTTTAATAACTAATTTACTAATAATTCATTTATATAAATAAATAATTAATATAAATAAATGTGTGTAGGCGAGCACCCCCGGAGCGGCGCTATGGACGTGTGTCCCTTCATCCCAGTGCAGAACACCAGCATGGAGGAGTGTGTGACGTGCGCTAATGAGTTCGGGAGGAGATTAGCGGAGATGCTGCATGTACCAGGTGAGACAGAGATCAGCTCTGACCCCCAACTGGTGTGTAACAGAGGAGTGTAACACTAAATCTCTCTCTCTCAGTGTACCTGTACGGAGAGGCGGCGAGGAGCGAAAGCAGGCGTTCTCTGCCGTCTATCCGTGCTGGAGAGTATGAAGCTTTACCGGAGAAGGTGAGACTTCGGTTTGATCACAGTGAATTATCAGTTATTTGATATAATCGCAATATTCACAATATAATCTGCACCTTACTGTTATCATATCTACCGAAGCGCTGGAGAGTGTAATGATATCATATGGATATCATGATAAATAATGTCACCATACACTTTTATGACATATCGAAAGAATTGCAATATGTTTTTTTTAATGACTTTTACTGTTTTTTAAAACAATTACAAACGGATTGAAGTTAGCTGATGCAAAATTTTTGCAAAATTGAATTAAAAAAAATCTGTTTCACCTTTTCAGTGTTTATTTTTGTAGACATTAAATAAAAGTTTTTACTCTTTCACTTTTTAAAATTATGATGTTCTTAAAAAAACATTTAAAAAAATCTAAAATCAAATATTAATATAGTCAAATACCAAAAGTACCAAATATTTCACATTATGAGATTATAATTACACACATATAAGATTACATATAAGTTAACTTTTATATCATTTTTAGTTTTTGAAACTTGAAATTCTTCAGCTGGTGGATATTTTTGCTTCTTTCTAGAAATCAGTGCTTAGAATGAGCATAAATTAGCTGACAACAGAACATGAACATTGCAAGCTCAGAATCAGACACCAAATGTCCAGAAATAGTCTTAATATTGATGAATGACGGTGCAAACTAGACGTCTCACACACACACACACACACACACACACACACACACACACACACACACACACACACTGTAACACAACACAGTATAATAAAAATAAATACACGTTAAACACTAACTATACAGAAAATTCAGCATAACAGTAATGTATTTATTATCGTTATTCCCACAGCTGAAGAAGAGCGAGTGGGCTCCAGACTTCGGTCCGGCGACGTTTGTCCCTTCTTGGGGCGCCACAGTCACCGGAGCTCGAAAATTCCTCATCGCTTACAACGTAAACCTCCTGAGCACCAAGGAACAAGCTCACCGAATCGCCCTGGACATCCGGGAGCAGGGCAGGGGCAAAGGACAGGTAGGTTACACATTACACACCGAGCTAAACCTACTTAGTAATGGTTATTTTATATAAATGTCTTGACTTGGTGGTTCCAAAATAAAATAAAAGATGCACAGGAACGCCTACACTTATCAGGAAATCCAGATTCTATGAATATGCAAATTCGAAATAACTTTAAACATCCCCTTCCACTGGTAAACCTGTGTCTGATGGCTGGAATTTGCATACTGGAACATGATTGGCTCTTATATTTTATGATGCAATAACATTGCCCATCACAGTACAAGTTCAGTTCTAATTCAGAGGAATTATGAAAAGAACATTTTTACACTTTGACTGTTCTGTTCACTTATAAAAATTAATTCAATAATAAAAAAGTTTAAACTTTAGGGTGACTTTAAGGTTCTTTCCTTTGACTTAGTGATAAAATCATCTGCAGGACTGAAAAACCTTCACAGCAGGTGTGTTTGCATTGTTTTAGCCGGGGCTGCTGAAGAAGGTGCAGGGGATGGGCTGGTATCTGGACGAGGCTAACCTGGCCCAGGTGTCCACCAACATCCTGGACTTCGAGGTCACTCCGCTCCACACCGTCTACGAGGAAATCTGCAGAGACGCAAGGGTGAGTCAGCGACCCGGCTCTCCGGCGCCACCATGTGAACCCAAAACTTCATTAGTGATTCAGTACAGATTCAGTGTAAATTATATCGATTATTATTACTGATGCTACATGAGCTTTATTCACAATCCAGTCTGAACTGGATACAGATTTATCACTGATTTATTGTGAATTTGGTTCAGAGTCATCATTAGTCAAGTATAAACTGGATTCAGATTGCTGGTTCCATGTAAAACAGATTCAGATTTAATACTAATATATTACTGATTTATAAATTAGATTCAGATTCAATACTGATCCATTCTGAATCAGATTCATTACTTTTCCAGTGTGAATCAGATTCAGATTCAATGCTGATCCATTCTGAATCAGAGTACTCATTGATCCAGTGTGAATCAGATTCAGATTCAGCTTTATTACAGATTAATTACAGATTTATTATGAATCAGATTTAGCGCTGATCAAATACAAACTGGATTCATATTTCTCATTCTCAGTGTGAATCAGATTTAGCTTTATTGCTGAAAGGGTGAATCAGATTA